>NC_068974.1:32461017-32766553 GCF_016808095.1 Vigna angularis | reverse complement strand
TCAGGAGCTTGTACCTTCGTTGGTGGTATTAATGGTCCAGTTCGTACAGGTGGATCGTTGAGCATTTCAATGGCTAGATCTGATGGAAATGTTTTGGGGGGAATTCTTGAGAGTGCATTGGTAGCAGCTTGCCCTATTCAGGTAAGAATTTTATGAGATATGGTGGAGATTTATCCTTTGATCTCACAGAAATTATGCTATTGAACATTTAATACCTTATGAGAGTTAAAGTAAATTTAGAAGATGATTCAATCAATTACTCAGGAGTTATTTATAACTATAGCTGTATTGTACATGTACCATATGAACGGTATTTTTGCATTGTAGATGTCTTGAAGATTCTATATTAACTAAAATTGGACAAATTTATAGCATATAAGTAAGAATAAATTTGATCTAAGTAAATTAAACTTAAAATTCACTTCTTCTTATGATAGTATCAAAGTCATCCAAAATCTATCTTAACGAGATTTGTTAATTGTTGGGTCCATCATGTCATTTGTTATTGGAATGTTATCAGACCACATTCATTAATGTTTAGCTCGAGTGTATATGCCTTTAAAGGTTTCCGTCTCTTGTGTGCATCAGCTTGTAATGGCCACTTTCAAGCAAAACATCAACAGTCAGTTCAAGAGGAAACAATTGTTAGAATTTTCGAATGGCCCCCTTATGCTGGAAAGTCCAGATTCAGAAAGAGGTAAAATGAAAGTTCCAAAGTTGACAGAAGGAGAGAGAAGTTGTTCTTCACAACCAACAGAACTTGTTCGAACAACAGAACCTAGTTGTGTAGCGGATAGTGTGTTTTCTGCCACACCAAATGGAGTAGCAGGTAGTGCTACTAATATGCACTCTGCATGTGTTATTGGTGTTGATATGGACAACCAGGCACCGCAGTCTGCATCAGATGATTCAGATCAGAAGACTTCTGCAGAAGTGAATGCAAATGTTATAGAGTTATGAAACTATCTGTTATAGCCTCTTTGTTTGTAGTTTTCAATGTGGAGATTAAGTTTTCTGTTTTCTGGTTTATGCCAGAGGTTAATCATTTATAGTGTATGACTTTGAAGAATTGTTCATCTAGTTAGTCAGCATTGTAACTAAAAAACAATAAAGTTCCTTTTGATTAATGTGACAGTTTTTTCTGTGATTTCATTTTCTGCTATATATATATGTCTTGAAATGAGTATTCGACTGCTTAATATTTTAACTATTTAGTTTAACATTATATTATTTGTAATATTTTTTTATTTAATATTTAACATTAGTTTGGTACAATAGACAATATGAAAAAAATATTAACTGAAAACAAAATGTATTTAATATGTGAATAAAAAACTGCAAAACTTAAAACTAATGAAATCCTAAAACTAAAAATATTCCAAAATATAATGTACCAATACAATCAAACCAAATTAAAAGTTAGGTTTAATTAATACTTTGATTGTTAGTTATATTTAGACTAAAATATTGAATTCTTTTTTTTGTATATTTTTTTAACTCGATTATAAAGAAGATAACAATGTTCAAGAAATTCTAGCCAAAAGTGTTATATGTATCTTTCACCCATCACAATTTAAGCGTCTTTAACACTAAATATAACATAAGATAAAATTATTGGATTTTAAACAAAATTATAATATAATCAAGTTAAAAAAATATTAAGAAATTATTAAATATTTGATTCAAATATAAAAATCATATAACTAATTAAACTTAATCCTTTAAAATGTATATAAATAAATCTAATGAACTATTAACTCAATACTTTAACTAACTAAATTTCTCACTAATGCAAAAAAGACTTTCAACATAAGTAATTTAGGACTTTTAACGTCTGATCCCGCACCGACGTCTTATTGGGAGACGTCAATGTAGATGTCAGATAGTACAAGTTAGACGTCTATATAGACGTCGGATAGCACAGGTGCAACGTCTATATAGACGTCTGATTGTGAGCGGCCGACGTTTAATGTCCTGAACGAATCTTAACTCTATAATCCATTAGACGTATGCATGTGCACCGTTCAAAAACACAGTGGAGGGAAATGGAGGAGTGCACCGTTCAAAAATGAAAGAATCGTCGGCAAAAAATGCTAAAAATCGTCGGCCAAGGACACACGCAAAACTACACAAAAACACAACGAAAACACATTATAATCAATTCAAATGGAAGATAAATCATCAAAGAGTAATGTAATCGGAGTAAAACTAATTTTAAACGGTGCAAAAAAGAGAAAACGAACCTCAAAAGCTTTGGTCGTGGAGAGAAAACGCGAGGAAGATGATGAACATTGAGTGCGCGTAACTGCTGTCTCGCGTTTGCGGTTTTGATAATAGCAAACGTTTAGATGTCGGACCCCCTCCTAACTGACCTATAAATGACTATAGCCATATGCCCTCCTTCCAAGCCGACATTTAAAGGGTTTAAAATATAATTTTAGTGGACACATTTGGTGTCCGGGTTAGGAGGGGCCGACGTCTAAGACCTATTTAGACGTCAGTGCTAAAGGACGGACGTCTAAGGACAATGGAACATTTACTTTTTCAGGCAATTTGGCGTCCGGGGGATGAGGGTCAACGTCTAAATAAGACTTTAAACGTCACTGGCGTCCAATGGTTGGCCCCGACGTTTAAATAGGTCTTAGACGTCGGACACCCTGAACCTGGACGTCTAAAGTCAATTAAAATATTAATATTTTTTATCCATTCATCTATTGTTGGCGTCATATTGCTGGGGCCGACATGTATTATTCTTTAGATGTCGGGAACCCCCGAGCTGAAGTCTAAATAGTGATTTTAATTACAACAATACCACCGGTCATTTTTTACATTGGATATTCGGTGGTCAGACGTTTAAAGAGTGACGTTAAAGGCCTTTTCTACGTCTCTTTCACAACCTTAACTTCGACCAATAATTTTATAAAAAATGAACTAGTTTTTATAATTATCAACTAACAACTTTTATTGTATTTTATAGGTTTTAACTTGTCAATTCTGTTACCATGAATTCCAAATGAGTATTGTTTATTCTTTGAATATTGAGTATAATAATCAGTTACTAAGTACCTGGATTTTGGATGGTTTATCTGAAATGTTACATCATTCTTTAAGCAATTTCTGGGATCGAAAAAACATTGATAATTGGTTATTTTACCGATACAAAAGTCCTCCAATCTCAAATCAAAGAAAGCCAAAGACATATATAATTTATGGATAAAGATAATTTTGAAGTTATCTTCTTTTTGTTCTAAGTTTTATACAACAAAATATTGCACCTGTATGTATATGAATTGAAGCAGGATATTTCATTATGAAGAAGGAGATCATACATTAGCAAATAATCGATAATCTTTTGCATCAATAACAATCTGCCTAACTGCTGCAATTGCGGCTATAGCTCCCAATGCAGAGAAAGTGACGACAATAGTTAGATTCAACCAGAAAATAAAGGTTCGCTTAGATGGCTTAAATGTGAAGTTGTAGAAAATGACTGGCAAGATGAAATCAAGAGGGATAAAGCCAAAAGCTCCAATAAGAGAGTTTATGTCTCCAAAAAATGGAAGCATGGCTGCTATAATGGTTGAAATAGTAATAGCTAGTGATCGTGAAATCACTCTCGGTATTACATTGCGTTTCGAGAACTCAGGGCTTTTTGGATCTCCAAATGCTTGCTCCAGCACTTCATTTGTTGGTTGCAAATAAACCTGCATTCAAATTCAATGCTTTATTTTTATGCTTACTTTGGTTAGAAATATAAGTTAAAAATTTCACATTAAATTAGTATGTGACTTACCACACCAACTGCTGATAGTTGTGTTATAGTGAAAATGTTGGTCATGTAAATGAACCATGTGGGCACCAATGGGTTCCCATTCTCTACAAAATTGCTTAATATGAGGCCTTTAGATTCATTGCCAAATGCCCAATAACCAGAAACAGATACACTAAAGAAAGTGACTATGAGTACAAAATAGCATACACATAGTCCCTTGAACATTTTCCCTTTCACGGGTGGTGCTAGTGTTGCCTACAGAAACAGAAGAAAATGCAATTAAGCACAAATTAATAAAACAAAACGGGGTTTTTTTAATTATATTGTTTCAATTCCAAATAACATTATTAGAATCAATCACCACACAACTCAAATATTATTCATTTTGGAGTATGAAACTACGGGTTGGCCACTTAGTGAGTCAATCCTGTTGGGTCTATCGAGGAGAGGAGGTTCACCGGAGAGATACAAACACCAATGAGATCTGAGCCTAATCACATAAGGGATTGACGCTACTCTCTACCCAAAACCTTAAGGTAATGGGTTAATGTGTCTTTCACCTTTATACAATGCTTTACTTTCTCATTTCTATCCAATGTGGGATTTGAACTTACACTTCAATTCCCAACAATCTCCCCCTCAAGGGTAAGTCCTTTTCACGTTGGTACACTCCCCCTCCAGCGGAAGCATTCCCAACCAACCACAACTACGAGTAGCCCTTTGTACCAATTCGACTTACTTATTAGCGAATCAAAAAAATTTAAACACGAACTGACTCATCACATGTTGATGGGTTAAACGGATTGGCTTATTGGCTCACACTGACAAGTTTGTTTTTCAATTAAAATAAATAACATTCTTTTTCTAATTTAAATCTAAATAAATTTCAATAAAAAATGATGTTAAATTACAAAGATAATTCAAAATAAAAATATATAATACAATGCAAAATCATCTTAAACTCTGCATATAATCCAAAATTAAGTACAAAAAACAAAATTAAATGGGTTGGCGAGTCAACTTGGCTCACTACGGGTTCAACCCGATCGAGTCGGGTTTTTAGTGGGTCAAGCTCCAAATTGGTTCGTATAAAAATTTTAACTTTTTTAACCTGTTGGAAGTCCCACGTCGACTAGAGATAAAGTCAATTGATAATATATATATATATATATATATATATGTATATATATATGTATATGTATATATATATATATATATATATATATATATATATATATATATAAATAAATATATAAGTGAGTTCAAATCTCACCTTATAAGCCAGTTTTTTGGGGTTGAGTCAGGTTTAAAGTTCACTTCTTAACATGGTATCAGAGATATGATTAAAACCTATCCTAGCGATACTTGTTGTTTGTTGGGCATATTGGTCCACCCGCTATTAGGTCACTATCGGATCATCCATTATTTTCTCATGAACCCCTTTTCTTTAAAAGTTTTTGGGTCTACATATTTTGTTCATAATTTTGGTCCTGGTCTTGATAAGTTAGCTCCTCTATCACCCAAATGTGTTTTTTAGGCTTTACTAAATCAAAGAAAGGATACAATTGTTTTTCTCCTTCTCTTGATCGTGATTTTATATTTGCAGATGTCACCTTCAATGGATCTTCCTTTTATTTTAATGATCATTCTTCTTCTGATATGTTTCCTTCTAATATTATCAATATTCCTGTTGTTTGTGCTCCTCCAATTGTGTCTAGTTCACCAGGTGTTTTTCAACAATCACCAAGTGACTCAATTGAAGTGTCAACCACCTCGTCTCCTTCAGTTTTGACAACTGAGTCTACCCTTCCAATTGCCCTTCGCAAAGGTATATGTTCTACCCGTAATCCCTCTCCACATTATCTTGCTTTAAGTTATCATAGACTGTCTTCATCTTTATATACATGCCTTTCGTCTATTTCTTCTGTGACCATCCCAAAATATGTTATTGATGCCTTAGCCCATCCTGGTTGGTGTCAGGTCATGCTAGACAAACTAAGTGCTCTTTAGAGTAGTGAAACTTGGGAGCTTGTCCCATTACCCTCTGGGAAATTTGTTGTTGATTGCAGGTGAATTTTTACTATCAAAGTTGGTTCTGATAGAACCATTAATCGCCTCAAAGCTCGTCTTGTGGCCAAAGGTTACACTCAAATTTTTGGGTTGGATTATGGTGATACTTTTTCTCTAGTGGTAAAGATGACATTTGTTCGTTTATTTATAGCCATGACGACTCTTCAACAATGACCTCTTTATCAACTGGATGTCAAAAATGCATTCCTTAATGGAGATTTGCAAGAAGATATTTATATGGAGCAGCCTTTAGGATTTTTTGCTCACGGGGAGTTTCTGGGTTGATATGTCATCTTTGCAAATTCTTATATGGCCTAAAACAATCTCTTGGGTCTGGTTTGGAAATTTTAGTAATGTTGTTCAACAATTTGGTATGACTCAGTGTGAGGCAGATCATTCAGTCTTTTACTGTCACTCGCGTATTGGATATGTCTACTTGATAGTATATGTTGATGACATTATTTCTACAAGCAATGATAATTATGGCATCTCTAAGATGAAACAACATCTTTGCAATCATTTTCAGACCAAAGATCTTGGCAAACTTAGATATTTCTTAGGTATTGAGGTGACACAATCCAACGATGGTATTGCTATATTTCAAAGAAAATATGCACTAGATATTTTGGAGGAAACTGGATTGATGAATTCAAACATGTGGACACACCCATGGATCCTGATACTGAACTTCTACCAAAACAGGGGGAGCCTATGTCAGATCCGAGAAATATAGAAAACTAGTTGGAAAATTGAATTATCTTACAGTTACTCGTTCTTATATTTCATTTGTAGTTAGTGTGGTAAGTCAATTCCTTAATTCTCCATGTGAAGATCATTGGAATGTAGTTATTTGTATATTAAAGTACATTAAAGGATCTCCTGAAAAAGGGTTGCTATATGGTTATAGTAACCATACAAGAGTGGTTTGTTATTATGATGCTGATTGGGCATGATCTCCTTTAGATAGAAGATCTACATTCAGATATTGTGTCTCCATTGGTGGTAACCTAATCTCTTGAAAAAACAAGAAACATAGTGTTGTGGCAAGATCTAGTACAAAAGCATAATATAGAGTTATGGCCTCAGCCACTTGTGAGCTTGTTTGGCTTAAGAAATTACTTAGAGAGTTACAATTTGGATATGTCACTCAAATGATGCTTATATGTCACAATCAGGTTGCTCTTCATATTAGTTCTAATCATGTCTTTCATGAGAACACCAAACACATTGAAATTGATTTTCATTTCATTCGAGAGAAGATTGTATATGAAGATATCAAGACTGAGTTCGTCAATTCAAGTGATCAATTAGCAGATATTTTCAATAAGTCTTTATGGGGACCGGGAATTGATTATATTTGTAACAAGTTTGGTACATACGATTTGTATGCACCAATTTGAGGGGAAGTGTTAGATATATAATCTTTATTTTATATTTATATTTTATCTTAGTTGGTTTGTTATTATTTCTTATTTGTATTTTGGACTTAGTCCATATTTCTTTTATTATAAATAGAGGACCTTATGTGTGCATTCAACATAAGAAAGATAATCACATATATAGTCTTTTATTATATTCAACATAATCCAATCAGGTTTGAACTCGTGAATTGAGTTGACTCATGAATTTTAATCCATTTTGATAATATTATTA
Source organism: Vigna angularis (assembly GCF_016808095.1). Lineage (NCBI taxonomy): Eukaryota > Viridiplantae > Streptophyta > Magnoliopsida > Fabales > Fabaceae > Vigna > Vigna angularis. The sequence goes on along the minus strand of NC_068974.1, from coordinate 32,759,058 downwards.
ATCATAATTTTATTCTTAAAAAATATCTTAGAAGATAAAAGTAAAAAAAAATTATGTAAGACTATGAAGTATGATAGAAATAAAAATGATTAATTACTAGTGTAACATCCCAATATCTCACGCTGGATAATTCATAATTTATATATTGTAACATTACATTTACGGTAATATCCCGTAATCTCACACTTATAAATTCATAGTTAATATATATCTACACATGTTTTAAACTCAGATTTCAACTATAAACTCATAAATATAATTCGAATTATTCTAACTTATTCTTCTGTCTCTCTCTTCATTGGCATTGGATCACACGACAATCCTTCATCTGCTCCCGTATAACGAATTATACGATCATCGCACATACCCAAACACAAAACAACCACAAACAAGTAGGGTGAGTTAACATGCAACAAATCATTTAAAACATGTATAATTACCTTGATATAAACATCATATAATAATTATGTTCGACACCCTCATACCACAATTCCTATTAGACACTCGTCTCACAATACCCAATAGACGCCACAATACCCAATAGACACTCATCCGGATGATACGTTGATGAGCGGTCACGGGAGGTTATGCACTTGGAATGACTTCTACTTCTTCTTACAAATACACTTCCAAAATACTTCATACCATTCACAAGGTTAGTCCCCTCACTATGTCCAAAACCGGCACATAGACCAGGACCTCCTGCTCCTCTCACCACATAATTCATCCCTCTCTACTTGAGACTAGATGATTATTAGAGTATCAGGATAACCTCCAACTACGGGACCCTCAACATCAACATATACACAAATACCATAATATTACTGAATCTCTCCACGAGACTCATGCCATACTCATATTCCTCAACTCACATTATACCCCTACAAAATCTCCCCATAATACTCATAACATGTTCAGATGCATAAATTCAAATGCAATATAATAAAATACAATCATCACATAATCACACAAACTCAATATATTGCATAATAATTTAACAGTACTCAATCTGTTCAATAGGATTTAAGTTAAAAACTTGTCGAGTAGACTTCCAGGAAAGAGAGGTGCGTCACAATGGACAACTTAAGTACCAAGTCTTTCCTTAGCCAAAGTGTTCCTCAACTAGTTTTTAACAAATTTCTTATTTACAGATTCAAAACAACAGCATATAATATTTATACCGAATTTCAACATAGATAAACATACAGTAAACATTAACAATATTCACACAGAATTTCAATATATGAATAGTAATAAAATAATACTAAATCATAATATAAAAGCATAGAACTATTAAATCATAAAAAAAAAAACATAGAAAGGTTAGCTCCCCTACCTCTATTCCAGGCGTCTCTTGCTCTGAATTTATTTCTCCGAAACCTTTCAGAACCTCTACCCTTCTTGCAACTAAAAATTTCTCTCTAACTTTCTCTCACTTGATTTCTCTTCTCTTGGTGCAGAATACCCTTCCCTCCCATGGCTATTTATAGTAAAAAAAATTTACTATTCATTAATATTTTAATATTATTTATTATTTTAATATTATTTAAAAATAATATTTCAATCATTTTCTCACCAAATCTGATCCTAATTTCTACATACTACTTTCTTCCATGCTAAGAAATCTTAATGCTGAAAATTTATTTTTACTATTTACTTTTTACTATTTACTATTTACTTTTTACTATTCAATTTAAAAAAAATTTACTAAATAAGTTACCAAAAATTTGAACCTCTCCTTCTAAAATTACTATAATTTTATATCCAAAATTTACAATTTTCTATCCATTAAAATTATTATTAATAATAAAATACTAAAATTTACTACTATATATATATATATCTTTTTTTTTTTTTTTTCATGAATCTTACAACTAGGATGGACCTGAATTTCTGGAATGATTCCATTTCCATAGGTTGTGGCAATGATGGAAATTGCATTGAAGAATCCAAATAAGCGATTTTCAGTGTCACCTTTTATAGAGTAGTCCTTTTCTTGTCCTCTGGATGACTCTCCTGAGACAATATTGTAAATTGGAAACGAAAAAGGTTCGATTCAATTGCTAAAGCACAAAGTGGAAATTGCTAAATTACCAATAGAAGAAAATTGGTTTGAGAAATTACCAATGTAAATGGAACCAGCCGTAGCGGCAGCACTATAGGCCAAGCAGAGAATGAGTGACAGCAGATTAATGTGTCTGAGTGAGTGGAAAGATGGAATTTGAGCCAAAATCAGCATGAAGCATCCAAATATGATTACAAACTCGTAAAGCTTAATGGTCCCGTTTGGATTTGACAGTAAGTAAATTGCCTGCATTTCATCGATATGATTTTTTCTAAGGCATAGAATATGAAATAGTATTTGATTTATTTTTCCAGATAATTCATCAAGGAGACACAATTATAATATAAATAAGAGATATATATAAGTTTCTCTCTTACAAAATTAGATTTTTTTTTTCAAAAACTTTGATATCTTTTAATTTTTAAACTTAAAAAATAATGAATATAGTATTTTTAATTTAATTATGTTAAAAAATTTCTACGTTTGAATTTTTTATATTATTTAATATGTTCCAAGTCAATATTCAGTTAACTTATTAAAAAAATTATATTCATTAATTTTTTAAATTTAAGTATTCAAATATATTAAATTTTTAGATAGAAACAAATTTCAATTTTATATTTAAATTTAAAAACTAAATTTTTTTTAATTCTATAAACAAGTATCGATGTGGAGTGTGTAACCCAATTATTAACAAACAATAAATTTTATTACAATAGATTTTGAATGATTTTAAAAATATTTAAATAAATAGATTTTAAATCTAATTCAATTATAAAAAACTGGTTAATAAAATAAAATTTATAATAAATATTTAATATAGTTTTTGACTTGGATGGTGATAAATAAGTGGGATGAAGAGTTGAGCATATAACCTTCATGCATTGGCCTCCTAATAGAATGCAAGCAACTACACAACCAAAACAAACTGCAAACTGAATTGGGCCAACAAAATAACGACCCCATCTTGGACCTGTCAAGAACACACTCATTAACACTTTATTTAGATCAGTAAAAAACCATTTTTATGAACAAACTACAATAATTATCTGAGAATGTTTTAAAGATCTATTGTTCAATAAGAGTGTTTTTTACCTTTTCTTTTCCTTCGGTAAGTTTTTAACTGAATTTTTTTATGAATTTATTTCTATTTTTTTTTCATTTGTATCCTTACTTTATCTAACCTTTAATTGGTTAATTTATTGCAATACAGAAATAAAATTGAATAAAATAAAATATTATAAATATTGAATTTGCTGCTTAATTAGTTCATCTCATTCGTTAATTTTTGACATACTTGTTCTCCATTGAATATTCATCGAAGTTTGATATTAACTAATATATAAAAAAGAAAAAAATGTAGATGTACATAAGACGTTGGTTATTGTTTATGAGATTATTATCAACTTACTAATGTAACGATTGTATGATAAAGTTTACAATTTTATCAGTGTAAGAGTTACATGGGAGATTTTACAATTTTATCATTGTAAATGTTACGTAAGAAGATTTATTTTATTGAAGTTGCAAGAGCACAAGTGTTTACAATTTTATCATGATAAAAATCCATGTTGAATAATAGAATATTTTTATCGAGCGTTGGTGGTGTATTGAGTAATAAAGAGTAAATATAAATTTCAAGTGTCATTCTTTAGAAAAAATATTATTTTTAATGGCACGATTTCAATAAAACTAATTTGATAATAGATTTAATGTGTGCAAAATTAATTTAGTAAAAAAATCTCAATGACTAAATAATGATAACTTTCTTAAAATGACTAATGTAATAATAATACAGCTAACTTTAAATAACCAAATCAAACAAACCTAGAGTGAAATTAAGAGTACTTATTTATAATCTCGTTTCTTTAATGTACTAAATCTTAAAAACAAAAATAGCATGATGATACATATTAACATTGATTTTATACATATTATAAAAGTAAAATAATTATATAAAAATAATTTTTTGTATTTATAAATAAAAAGTAATAATAAAAAACAATGTTAAATGAATATAAAAAATTGTGTATGTCAAATATTATTATTTAAAAAAGAATCGACATGTGACACTGAATGCTTTGCAAATTAAAGTGGTAACAGACAGACAAAAATTGAAGAGGTGTAATAGAAACAGCATAAGAGTGAGTTACCTAAAATATCACGTGCCATGTCTCTAAAACGTAGTTGACGTTTACCATTGTCGGCGTGGTGTTCAAGAACTCTAGATATTAAATTATATGAATAAAAAGTCACCAATGCTCCGATCAACAAGCATGAGATCCCAGCCGTCCATCCAAGGAAGGTAAATGCATAAGGAAGACTTAGAAGAGTTGGTGCCACTATCGATGTGGTTAAATGGTATCCACAATGCAACCAAGAACCTGCAAAATTACAAACAATAGTATATTAATCAAATAATAATAATATGAATATATTAAAACAAATTAAATTTTAAATTCAACTTAATCTTACAAAATTATCTAAAAGTTAAGATTTATACTCGTCTATCTATATATTATATATTGATTTTATTTTTATAATTGATGTAGGATTTTTAATATTTTTTAAATTAAAATCATATATAAAACTAAGTACTTATGCGTAGACAGATTTAATAAATAACAAACTTTATTATAATAAAATTTAAAAGGTTTAGATATAATTTAAAGATTAAATTTTAAATTTTAAATTTTAAATTTAATTCTTAAAACTAAGATAAAAATTACATTCATTTCTATAATAAATTATAAATTGATATTATTTTTAATTGAAATAAAATTTCTAATAAATTTTTTCACAAAGTCACTTTTAAGACAAAAAATTGTCCCATTTGTAAAACAACTTTATTCCATTTAGAATTTTCAACGCTAGTAATATCAATGGTGTGAACAATTTTTTTCCAAGTGCTGCTTGGTGTTGGTGCCATGTGCTTCCACCATTAAAAACCAAACAGTCAACGAGTGGTGATAAAGACAAATGAAAAATCAAACAGTCAGCCATTTAGTTCATCAAAGTAGGCTGGGAAAGCCATTCACAACAACTTAATGATTTCTGTGAAATCATTAATTCATTGAAAGCTAGGGTTTTGGTAATCATTAACCTCCAATCAATTATAATAGGACCAATATATTTATTTAAATGGTTACTTAATCCTGTGATTGTCCAGTTAATTTAGAATTGGACAATTTATATAGTCAGAAACATTAAAAAAATCAGTCTAAACACTGAATGGTTCTATCATATATAGTGAATGATCACTCTTAAGTTAAGGTTTGATGGATATTTGTTGTAATTAACATCAGTTTCACCATATGATATGTACTACATACTAGATAAAGAAATAAAATTGAATTTGTTGTAATTCTAAATTTTGATATTTTTTAATTCTTAAATTTTAATAATAATATATATAGTCTTTTTTTAATATAATTCTTTTAAATATTCTACAAAGTTTTAACTTTATATATTTAAGTTGGAATATGTATCAAATAATATAAACGCTTTAAATAATCTGAAATGTCTTTTTAACAGACTAAACAAAATTTAAAATAGGAAGATTAAAATTACTATGTTACTTTATTTTTAAAGTTTAATAACAAAATTATATCAAAATTTAAAAGAATTTAATTTCAATTCGAATTTAAGAGGTTAAAATGTTAAAAAATGAATTTTAAACTGAATTTAATCTCATATAATCAAACCATTAGTTTATTCAGCTTATTATCAAACGTGAGACTACACATTAATAGATAGTGATCTGATAGTAGATGAAATAATATGTTCAATAAACAATAAATATCTCGATACAAGTAGTACAATAGACTGAACAAACAACAAATATTTTAATATGAGTGACACAATAGGTTCAACAAACAACAAAGCTTTTTAAGATAAACTTTAAAACATGATTATAATATTATGTTAAAAGTAGATATGACAACGGGTCAGATCGGGTATGGATAGTACCTACTTGCAGTCTAACCCACAAAGTAAAAATCAAAACCACAATTTGCCTGTTACCAGCGCGAGTATATACTTAGAATTTAAAATTCAACACTACCCAAAAAAAAAGAAAAAATATTTTATACATCATAAATATAATATTATTAAAACATATATATAAATTAGTTTTATTAAAAATCTATTATAATAAATAAATATTTGTAGATAGTAATTACCCGTCCTAGATTTTATTAAAAAACATTCGTATTTGTCAATTTTTTTTTGTCATCACTAACTAAGAGTAATAGATAGAGTATAATATGAAATCGTCTTTGACTATAAACCTAAATTGATTGTATATTATATTATAGGTGCATAATATTTCCAAACAAGTTTAAACTCATTCATTTCCTGTTTTGCTTTTGAGCAACTTACTGAGGTTTGGAAGGATCGACCCTTTTAAAACCGTGCAGCACAAAAGGGAAATAGAGAAGGATAAGAATCCTATGGTTGAAAAAGGTGTTCAATAAAAGGAGAAACTGAGAAAAAGAAGAAAGAGATTTTGAAGTAGTATAAGATAAAAGGTTATTATTACCTTTGGATTTGAGGACAAAAAGAGCTCCTGCATCAATTTCATGTTGCTGCTGAAATTGATGAACACCATTTGGGTTCTCAGGTTTTTCATCAGGAAACAGAGCTCCCATCCTGAAGGCCTTAACAGAAGAACAGAGCGATTGAGAGCAGAGTATATAACAGCATATGCATGTGTATATATATATATATATATATATATATATATATATATATATATATATATATATAGCAGAAGCTCAGAGTATTTTTACAGAAAAAGCAGTGTGAATTTTGACCAGAATGGATCTCTGTGATGGTACTTTTATAGACGCCTTGTGCAGTATGCAGTGAACCAGACTTGGAAACAGAAGATATATGACCTAAGCCTAGTTCAGATGATGTGTGCATATATAGTTTATATTAGCACAGTATTGAGGAAAATGCAACCGAGACAAATGTTAATAAGACAAACTTTTTCGATGACATTTATGGTAAGATTTTGTTAAAACAAATTGTTTTATTAAGTATTTTGTACTTTTATAATATTTAATTTTTGTTGTTAGTGGAATATGTAGTTGATACTTTTACTTTTCCTTGATATGTTTTTTTATTTTAATTTTCTTTGACTTGTGAGTCATTCCTTTTCTGTCTAAGAACAAGTTAAAATTGATTAATCACTAGAAAAATAGAAAAGAAAGATGCTTGATTAAACGAATTCAATATTAAAAGATAAAACTAATAATCATTTTCATGATGACACAATTAAATAATAAAGTAGTTAGATGAAAATAACAAATATTTTGATCACGAATTCCCACAAAAATAAAAAACATTTAAATTTATAATGCCTTTAAAATTTAATTAATTAAATTAAAAGATAAATAAATATTTTATTGAATATGTTGTTTTCCTATCTCATTTTTTTGCATTAGGTTGAAACGGAGTATTTATCAAATTTATATTAAAATTTATAGGACATTTTTTTAAAAAAATTATTACAAGTCGATTGACTATTCTTGGAAAAAGTTTAACTTTATTGATGATTAAAATTTATCAAAAAAGCAAACTGACCGGTCAATTTTAGAAAAACTTTATCAACTTTTTTATATAAATTTAATATTGTATGGCTTAAAAAGTTGACAAGAAAAACAACGCAGAACAGAATTTCAAGCTTAAATAAAATATTAATATGTAGATCAATCAACAAAATTAGATTAAACACTTAATTTAACAACTCTATTGTTACATATGATGTGATTGAAAAATATTTATATAAATTATGGATGTTCTGAGTGATTTTTCTTTTTAATTATATGTTATTAATATGTAAGAAAGAAATTTGTTTAGAGATGTGGGTAGGTATAAGCAAAACAACTTGAAATAATAAGGTTGACATTCATTGATCTTTTAACTTGTTAATTTTCGTATGTGAAATTTAGACCATCATATTTGATTATTTTGTTTGCAATATTTAGTGTAACAAACAGATAGATTCCGGACATGTGACTACTACATAATGTCATGGACGAAGACCATCATCCGAGCAGCAAGATGATTGGACTGAGCAATAATTTAGCTTTGAAATCTTACAAATCACATTCAACTTTCAACATTAGAATGAAAATAACAGTGAAGTTTCGTTGTATTTGCAACAGTTCAACAAGCCATTCTTATTAACAGATACCACACTCAAGAAGCTAAGGCAGGAATGAGCGGATATCTTTTGAAAAGATGGAGTTAGGCCACAATAGTTTACTTTAAGTTCTTTTTGTTTTGATATTGATAGCTTTAGTTTTTATATAGTTTGAATTGTGAATAGATGAATTCTGGATATATCAATTGGAAAAACTGATTTTCTGATTTTCAGGTATAATAAAATTCAAAAAAACGAATCAAGCAGACGTCAGACTATGCACTACTCAACGTTAAAATACGTATATTGACATCAACCTAAACCATGGCCAACGTCAACTCACTTATAGAGTGTCACTTCAAGACCTTGACGTCTGTTCTTTAAAAAGCTGATGTCAACTCCCCATTTTCATCCCACAGAAGACGCATCCATTGATCACCGCTAAGCGCGAGTGAGTTGCACTGGGCTCCATATAACGAAACATGTTATAAGGATTCGATGTCAAGTAACGTCGGTGTTACAGGTTAACGTCAATTTAATGTCTCCTGATATGACGTCAACCTCGTATTGGACGTTAAAGGTCGAAAAACACCAACGTTAAAACCTTTTTTTCATATGATTTGTTCCAAAATATAAATAACATATTATTCATCAAACTTAATCTTTTACAATTTATATAAATAAATACAATTAATAGTGATGATCTATTAACTCAACATTTGTACTGGATTAATGACTGAATTTCTCTTTCACAACCTTAACTTCGACCAATAATTTTATCAAACACTTTATGAGCTATTTTTTATAATTATCAACTAACAACTTTTAGTTACAGTGTATCTTATAGGTTTTAACTTGTTAATTCTGTTACCATGAATTCCTAAATGAGTATTCTTTATTCTTTGAATATTCAGCTGACATGATAATTAGTTACTAAGTACCTTAAGCTTATATTTTATTGATTCGCTTTTGGATAGTTTATCTGGATTGTTACATCATTCTTTAAGTAATTTTTGGGATCGAAAAAACGTTGATATCTTAGCAAATCAAATTGGTTATTTATCAATAGAAAAGTCCTCCAATCTCAAATTAAAGAAAGCCAAAGACTTATATAATTTATGGATAATGTTGGAAAATGAAGATCATACATGAAGTTTCACTGTACACTCTAGGACATATGTAGAAATATTGTATTTAATTTGATTAGCTAATTTGTTGTGATTAGATTAGATTTTTGCTGTTATTCTTCTTTTCTAATTATATGCTCTGGATTGTAACAACTCCTAAAGTTAAGGGAGGACCATGTATTATAAAACAGTGCAACACCATGAATAAGTAAGTGATGATTTCATCCCAAAAATATTTCTACATGGTATTAGAGCGGTGATCGTATCTTGAACCATGACCTCAAACGATCAATCATCCTTCACTTCCACTAGCGAGAACTCATCCTCAATCGGATCTTCCCTTAGCCAAATCGCTATGGATTCCTTCACTCCGCAAATTACAAACCATAAACTCTCTGGTCACAATTATCTTTCGTGGTCACAATCCGTTCGTATGTTCATTTGCGAAAAAGGAAAATATGATTTTCTTATCGGTGAATCCGTTCAGCCTGCTAAAATCGATCCTTCCTACAAAAATTGGATTGCAACGAACAATATGGTGCAGTCATGGCTCATCAGTTCCATGATGCCCGATATAAGAGAAAATTTCTTGCTTTTCTCCACCGCAACAGAAATCTGGGAAGTCGCCAAGTTGACCTATTCAATTGCATATAACACCTCTGAACTCTTCGAGACTGAGAACACTCTACACGATCACCGACAAGGTGATAACTCTGTCACTGATTATTTCAATTCATTGACTCGATTATGGCAGAAAGTGGATTTATACGACACTTATTCATGGAAGTGCTCCAAAGATGCCCTCACATACAAACGAGTTGTTGAAACGAAGCGAGTTTTCAAGATTTTATCGGGTCTCAATAAAGAATTCGATGAAGTGCGAGGACGCATCATTAGCATCAAACCGTTTCCCTCTTTACGTGCAACCTTCTCTGTTGTCCGTCACGAGGAGAGTCAGAGGAAAGTTATGATGAAAGAGCAGATTGCAGCAGTGGCAAACGAAACCTCAGCTTTGAATTCGGCTGATTCCAACGACTTCGCAACAAAGGGCCAAATCGACAACAGACCATACAAAGGCAGACCGTATTGTGATCCATGTCGTCGTCCGAGTCACTCACGAGAAACGTGTTGGAAAATCCACGACAAGCCGCTAGACTGGAAACCTTTCAGACCCACAGGAGATTCATCAAATTGCACTACCAATACTTCCGTTACAACATCTGCCTTCAACAAGGAACAAATGGAAATTCTTCAACGACTTATCAGTGGAAATCATTCCATGACATCTTCGGTCCAAGCCAACACTGTCATGCACGAAAACAGTGAGCATAAAGCCCTCCTCACCTCCGCCGACAACCTTTCATGGATTGTTGATTCTGGCGCGTCAGATCATATGATTGGTAACTCGTCTCTATTCTCCACATTGAATTTGTGTAATTCGATTGCCACTGTGACAATTGCCGATGGAACCAAGTCACCGATAAAGGGAGTAGGAACTGTTAAACTCTCTGACAAACTCACCTTAACTCAAGTTTTTTACATTCCTGATCTTAAGTGCAACCTCTTGTCAGTGTCAAAATTAAATAAGGATTTGAAATGTTTAACAATATTTGAAAGCAATTTGTGTCTGTTTCAAGAGCGAGAGTTAGGAACAATGATTGGATGTCCTAACTCATAAATGGACTCTACCATTTTTCTGCAAATAAATCAAGTCATCATTCTCATCCACCAGAGTCAACATCACCGTCTTATCCTTGCTGTTTTTCTTCCAATAAAACGGGTGATGTTATGCTTCTTTATTATTAATTAGGTCACCCGAATTTTGGGTATCTCAAACACTTGTTTCCAAATTTGTTCTTTAATAAAAAGGTGGATGATTTTTTCTGTGAAGTGTGTCAGTTTTCGAAACATACCCGTGCATCTTATATTCCATTACCATATGTTGCATCAAAACCTTTTTCAAAAATTCACTGTGACATTTGGGGAGCCTCTGAAGTCTCTTCAATCAATGGAGCTCGGTGGTTCCTCATTCTTGTTGACAATCATACACGTCTATGTTGGGTTTATCTTATGAAAACAAAATCTGAAACCATATCAATAATCAACCAGTTTCACTCAATGGTTATTACTCGGTTCAAACTCAAATAACCAATTTTCACTCGGATAATGCAAAAGAATTCTTCAACAAAGACCTTAGCAATTTCTTCTCATGTAATGGAATTATTCATACTAGTTCATGTGTTTACACACCTCAACAAAACGACAATGCAGAACGTAAATTGTGTCATTTGTTACAAGTAGCCTGGTCAATCATGTTCACCTCTAATGTTCCTAAGTTCTATTGAGGTGATGCTATTCTCACCTCGACATATTTAATCAACCGAATGCCTTCAAGAGTACTCAAATTCAAAACACCATGTCAGACACTCCAAGAGTTATTTCTAGCCTATCGGTTAGTTTCCAGAATCTCACCAAAAATCTTTGTGTGTTCCTCTTTTGTCCACTTATATAATCAGGGAAAACTTGATCCAAAGTCAATAAAATGCATATTTGTGGGATATTCACCAACTCAAAAGGGTTACAAATGTTACTCTCCCTCACAAAAAAAATATTTCATCATCATGGATGTTACATTCAATGAACAAGAATCTTTTTATCCAAGCTCTCGGCTTCAGGGGGAGAAACAAAATCATGTTGAATCCTCAATCTTGTCCTCAGTTTTCCCAACACCCATACATGTGCAAACAACCGAACCATTTCAATTTTCACGTCAGTTTGATGGTGCCAGTCCAGCTAACACTAGCACGAGTCCGTCAATTCTAGCTATCCCAAACACGAGTAAGTCGAGTGTCCCAAACACGAATCCACAAATGGTCCCAAACACGAGTCCAAGTCCGGCAGATGCGGATAGAGCTCGATCACATATTCAATATGAGTTCTTGACTTCTGAAACTGAGCAACGTTAAGAGCAACCAGGTACTATTAATTCATCTCAAGTTCTTAATTTTAATGATACTAATCTGGATCTCCCAATTACATTGAGGAAATAATCTCGATCATGCGGCCCTTATCGGATGGATGACTACATGTATTATGGAAATTTGTCAGATAGCCACCATACATTTGTATCCTCTCTTAACACAATCCAAATTCCTCGATCCATTGAAGAAGCTCTTAGTGTCACTGAATGGAAGCAAGTCGTACAGGTTGAGATAAAGGCTCTGGAAAAGAACAACACATGGGAATTAACAACTCTTCCTCCGGGTAAGAAAGCAGTGGGTTGTCGATGGTTGCTTACGATAAAGCATAATGCCAACGGAACTGTGGATAGATTAAAAGCAAGACTGGTGGCAAAGGGGTACACTCAATCCTATGGCCTAGACTATAGTGAGACATTTGCCCCCGTAGCAAAACCTAATACGATTCGTGTCATACTCTCTCTTGCAACGAATTTAGACTGGCCATTACATCAATTCGATGTGAAAAATGCATTCCTCAACGGTGACTTGGAAGAAGAAGTATTCATGTGTATTCCTCCCAGTTTTACTACTCAACAAAATCAAGGCAAAGTGTGCAGACTCAGAAAGTCATTGTACGGGCTGAAACAATCTCTTAGAACATGGTTCGACAAGTTCACTAAAGTCTTAAAACAAAACCAATACAGTCAAAGTCTAGCCGACCACACATTGTTTACTAAACACTCATCATCCGGGAAGTGCACCATCCTGAGTGTTTATGTAGACGAAATCGTAATCACGGAAGATGATTTCGAAGACATAGCTCGGCTTAAGACCCTTCTTGCTATAGAATTTGAGATTAAATATCTTGGTCAACTACGATACTTCTTGGGAATGGAAATTGCTCGCTTTAAGCAAGGTATTTCGATATCTCAGAGGAAATATACGATGGATCTACTCAAGGAGACAGGTATGATCAATTGCAAACCTATTGATACCCCTATGGACCCTAATCACAAACTGTATAGCCGAACAACTGAAGCCAGAGTTGATCGAACATGGTATCAGTAGCTTGTTGGAAAGCTAATATAGTTGGCTCACACTAGACCTGACATGTGAGGGATTATGGCTTCGTAGATTATTGGGTGACATGAAGATATCAGTTAGTGGACCAATTAAGCTGAATTGTGACAACCAATCTACGTTGAGAATTGCCAAAGATCCAGTACAACATGATCGGACCAAACATATTGAGATAGACAGACACTTCATCAATGATCACATCGAGAGCAAGCAGATTTCGCTAAATTTCGTGCCTTCAAAATACCAAGTTGTTGATGTGCTTACCAAGCCACTTCCACGCGTGAACTTCACTGATATGACAAGCAAGCTTAATCTAGTTGACATCTATGATCAAACTTGAGGGAGAGTGTTGGAAAATAAATATCATACATGAAGCTTTGCTGTATACTCTAGGAAATAAGTGGAAATATTGTATTTAATTTGATTAGCTAATTTATTGTGATTAGATTAGATTTTTGCTGTTATTGTTCTTTCCTAATTATATGCTCTGGATTGTAACAACTCCTAAAGTTAAGGGAGGACCATATATTATAAAACAGTGTTGCACCATGAATAAAGTAAGTGATGATTTCATCCCAAAAATATTCCTACATATAAAGATAATTTTCAAGATATCTTCTTTTTGTTCTAAGTTTTATATATACAACAAAATATTGCACCTGTATGTATATGAATTGAAACAGGAGATCTCATTATGAAGAAGGAGATCATACATTAGCAAATAATCGATAATCTTTTGCATCAATAACAATCTGTCTAACTGCTGCAATTGCGGCTATAGCTCCCAAAGCAGAGAAAGCGACGGCAATAGTTAGATTCAACCAGAAAATAAAGGTTCGCTTTGATGGCTTAAATGTGAAGTTGTAGAAAATGACTGGCAAGATGAAATCAAGAGGGATAAAGCCAAAAGCTCCAATAAGAGAGTTTATGTCTCCAAAAAATGGAAGCATGGCTGCTATAATGGTTGAAATAGTAATAGCCAGTGATCGTGAAATCACTCTCGGTATTACATTGCGTTTCGAGAACTCAGGGCTTTTTGGATCTCCAAATGCTTGCTCCAGCACTTCATTTGTTGGTTGCAAATAAACCTGCATTCAAATTCAATGCTTTATTTTTATGCTTACTTTGGTTAGAAATATAAGTTAAAAACTTCACATTAAATTAGTATGTGACTTACCACACCAACTGCTGATAGTTGTGTTATAGTGAAAATGTTGGTCATGTAAATGAACCATGTGGGCACCAATGGGTTCCCATTGTCTACAAAATTGCTTAATATGAGGCCTTTAGATTCGTTGCCAAATGCCCAATAACCAGAAACAGATACACTAAAGAAAGTGACTATGAGTACAAAATAGCAGACACATAGTCCCTTGAACATTTTCCCTTTCACGGGTGGTGCTAGTGTTGCCTACAGAAACAAAAGAGAATGCAATTAAGCACAAATTAATAAAACAAAACGGGTTCTTTTAATTACATTGTTCCAATTCCAAATCTAAGTCCAAGTAGCATTATTAAGATTAATCACCACTGAAATATTATTCATTTTGGAGTGTGAAACACAATCACTAGTGTTGTCAAAGCAGACTATCTCGTCTAATCCGACCAAATTCACCACGGATTCGTCACTCAGTGAGTCAAACCAATCTGACTCAGTTATTAAAAAGTCAAAAAAAATTTGAACTTGACCCAAATCACTACGGGTTAATGGGTTAAACGAGTTAAACTCTTAAATATAAGTTTGTTTTTTAATTAAATAATAATAATTTTTTTTAATTTAAATCTAAATAAATTTCAATCCCAAATGATGTTAAATTTCAAAGATAATTCAAAATATAAAAAATATAATACAATGTAAAATTATCTTAAACTCCAAATTTAAAAAATAAGTACAAAACATAAAATTAATTGGATTGGCGAGCCAACCTGTTTTATCATGAATTCAACCCGAAAGAGTCAGATTTTTAGTAAATCGAGTTTAAAATTGATCGATATCAAAATTATAATTTTTTTAACCTAATGAATTCGTGATAAGTTGGATTCTAATATATTTTGATAACACCGTCTGTCATAATTTTATTCTCAAAAAAACATCTCAAAACATAAAAAAAAATCACGTAAAACTATTAGATATGATAAAAAGAATGATTAATTATTAGGATGGACCTGAATTTCTGGAATGATTCCATTTCCATAGGTTGTGGCAATGATGGCAATTGCATTGAAGACTCCAAATAAGCGATTTTCAGTGTCACCTTTTATAGAGTAGTCCTTTTCTGGTCCTTTGGATGACTCTCCTGAGACAATATTGTAAATTGGAAACGAAAAAGGTTCGATTCAATTGCTAAAGCATAAAGTGGAAATTGCTAAATTACCAAAAGAAGAAAATTGGTTTGAGAAATTACCAATATAAATGGAAGCAGCCGTAGCAGCAGCACTATAGGCCAAACAGAGAATGAGTGACAGCAGATTAATGTGTCTGAGTGAGTGGAAAGATGGAATTTGAGCCAAAATTAGCATGAAGCATCCAAATATGATTACAAACTCGTAAAGCTTCATGGTCCCGTTTGGATTTGACAGCAAGTAGATTGCCTGCATTTCATCCATACGATTTTTTCTAAGGCATAGAATATCAAATAATATTTGATTTATCTTTCGAGATAATTCATCAAGGAGACACAACAATAATAAAAGACACAACTATAATATAAATATGAGATATATATATACAATTTTCCTTCTTAAACTTGAATCTAAATTAGTTCAAAACTTTTATATCTTTTATTTCCTTAACTTTAAAAATGAATTGAAATAATTTTTTAATTTAATTATATTAAATTTTTTTAACGTATCATATTCATATTATTGTTTGAGATTTTTTACATTTGACATATTTTAACTCAAATATTAATTTAAATTACTAAAAAACTATATTAATTCATTTTTAATTTAAAAATTCAAATATATTAAATTTTAAGACAAAATTAAATTTTAATTTAACATATAAATTAAAAGATTCAAAATATATTTAATTCTATAAATAAAAATTTTGATATTATATTAATTCGACTGTAACTCGACTAAATAACAAATAATAAATTTTACTATAATAAATTTTAGATGACTTTAAAAGTATTTAAATAAATAGATTTTAAGTCTAATTTAATTATAAAAAATTGATTAATAAAATAAGATTTATAATAAATATTAAATATAGTTTTTGACTTAGAAATAAATAAGTGGGATGAAGAATTGATGATAACCTTCATGCATTGGCCTCCTAATAGAGTGCAAGCCACTACTGCACCAAAACAAACTGCAAACTGAACTGGGCCAACAAAATAACGACCCCAGCTTGGACCTGTCAAGGATACATTTACATTATGAGAAGGAAGGATCAAGAATTATAAGCTTAAATGCACCACTTTCTTTTTTTACTATATACTCTCATAGAAACAAACACACTCATTAACACTTTATTTAGACCAGTAAAAAACCACTTTTATGAACAAATTAGAATAATTATCTTATAATGTTTTAAAGATCTATTGTTCAATGAGTGTTTTTTACTTTTTTTTTCCTTCAGTAAGTTTTTAACTGAATTTTTTTATGAATTTTATTTCTATTTAATTACTATTTTTTTTCATTTATATCCTTACTTTATCTACCCTTTAATTGGTTAATTTATTGAAATACAGATATAAAATTGAATAAAATAAAATATTATAAATACTGAACTTGCTGCTTAATTAGTCATCTCATTCGTTAATTTTTGACACACTTGTTGTTCTCAAATGAATATTCACTGAAGTTTCATACTGACTAATATATAAAAAGAAACAAAAAAAATGTAGATGTACATAAGACTTTGGTTATTGTTTATGAGATGATTATCAACTTATTAATGTAACAATTGTATGATAAAGTTTACAATTTTATCAGTGTAAGAGTTACATGGGAGATTTTACAATTTTATCATTGTAAAGGTTACGTAAGAAGATTTTATTTTTATTAAAGTTGCAAGAGCACAAGTGTTTACAATTTTATCATGATAAAAATTTCATATTCAATAATTGAATATTTTTATTGAGTGTTGTAACATCCGATTTTTCGGGATGTCGAGTAAAATTTAAATCTTTTTTCCTTTATTTATATTTAAATTGGGAAAATTGTTATTTTTTAAAAATTGAAAAAAAAAACTTATAATTAAGTGATTTAATCCATTAATTCATGGGGTTGGAAAGTGTTCAAATTTTTTAAACTTACTAATAAATGAATCAGATTAGATAGACTCACCAAATAACCAATCTATTGTGAACTGACTCGGATGGATCAAATGACTCATTTGACAATATTAATTATAATATATATTCATCTTTATTTAACACATATTATAGAAATAAAATGATTATAAAAAAAACTTTAATATTTAACACGTATTATAGAAATAAAATAATTATAAAAAAATATTTTTTGTATTTATAAATGAAAGAAAAATAAAAAATTAATATTAAATGAGTATAACCTGTTCAAATATAGATGCGAACGAGTTAACCTGTTCAAATATTATTTTAAGAAAAATGGACATGTCACACTGAATCTTGCATCTTAGCTTTACAAATTAAAGTGATAACAGACGCACACAAACGTTGAAGAGGTGTAATAGAAACAGCATAAGAGTGAGTTACCTAAAATATCACGAGCCATGTCTCTAAAGCGTAGTTGACGTTTACCATTGTGGGCGTGGTGTTCAAGAACCCTAGATATTAAATTATATGAATAGAAAGTCACCAATGCTCCGATCACCAAGCATGAGATCCCAGCC
Source organism: Vigna angularis (assembly GCF_016808095.1). Classification (NCBI taxonomy): domain Eukaryota; kingdom Viridiplantae; phylum Streptophyta; class Magnoliopsida; order Fabales; family Fabaceae; genus Vigna; species Vigna angularis. The sequence continues at coordinate 32,740,850 of NC_068974.1, read as the reverse complement.
GTCCATCCAAGGAAGCTGAATGCGTAAGGAAGACTTAGAAGAGGTGGTGCCACTATCGATGTGGTCAAATGGTATCCACAATGCAACCAAGAACCTGCAAATTTACATACACAATAATATCAATACCAATTATTTGAAAATGAATATATTAAAACAAATTAAATTTTAAATTCAACTTAATCTTATCTAAAAATTAAGATTTATACTCGTCAGTCTATATATTATATATTGATTTTATATTTATACTTAGTTTTATAAAAACTTAATAAATGACAGATTTAATAATAACAAACTTTATTATAATAAATTTTAGGCTAATATTTACTTCTTCTTCATGAGGTGAATTTCTGTTTAGTACCCGATTTTAAAAATAAAGACATTGGATCCCTATGTTATGAAAAGTACATGAATAAGATCTACAAAGAAAGAACAAGTTCAACAAATCATCAAAGAAAAAACTAAATAAAAAAGAGAAAAAGCTAGACACCATAAGAGAGAAGAGAAAAAGTACAGTCATATCAGCATGGACTTAACGTAGTTGCTGTTAACGGACCTTATTCATACATTTTTCATAACATAGGAACTCAATGTCTTCATTTTTAAAACTGGATACTAAACAGAAATTCACCTACCATGAGAATAAAGTAAGCATTTAAATCTAAATTTTAAAAGGTTTAGATATAATTTAAAGATTAAATTTTAAATTTTAAATTTTAAATTTAATTCTTAAAATTATGATAAAAATTATATATAATAAATTATAAATTGATATTATTTTTAATTGAAATACAATTTCTAATAAATCTTTTCACAGAATCACTTTTAAGATAAAAAAATTCTCCCATTTGTAAAATAACTTTATTCCATTTAGAATTTTCAACGCTAATAATATCATTGTTTGAATGGTGTGAACAATTTTTTTCCAAGTGCTTGGCGTTGGTGCCATGTGCTTCCACCATTAAAAACCAAACAGTCAACGAGTGGTGATAAAGACAAATGAAAAACCAAACAGTCAGCCATTTAGTTCATCAAAGTAGGCTGGGAAAGCCATTCACAACAACTTAATGATTTCTGTGAAATCATTAATTCATTGAAAGCTAGGGTTTGGTAATCATTAACCTCCAATTAATTATAACAGGACCAATATATTTATTTAAATGGTCACTGTTATGATTGTCCAGTTAACTAACAAATAATTGAATTTTAAGTCTAATTCAATCCTAAAAGATAAATTTGTAAATGTTAAAAAGATAATTCTAAATATTGAATGATTGTATCATATAAATAGAACTATCACTCTTAAGTAGGGATGACAAAAAATTCTGCACCCACGGATATCCACGAATAAAATTCGTGACGGATAGTTGGCGGATATTTACTATCCACGGGTAGCGTATATTTTAATATCTGCTTATAAACAGGTCAGGTACGGGTATTATACTACCCGTACCCGCAGATATCCGCTACCCGAAAAAAACTTAAAAATAAATATTGAATTTATATTTTATTAAGTTAAATTTAATTAAAACTAACATTAATTTATATTTTATAAGATTAAATTTAATTAAAATTAAATTTTAATGTATATTTAATTTAATTTTTATTATATTTTATATATTTTTTGTAATTTTATTTAAATTTTATTTTAATAATTTATAAAAATATATTTGTTTAAATATATGCGGGTATCCACGGGTATTTGTGGGTTTTAAAATATCCATGAATATTTTTTAAGCGAGTATCCGTGCGGATAGCGGGTGATTTCTTTTTTTTTTTTGTCAGGTCGGATTGCACGTAGGCACTATCAGTGCTTGACCCGATCCATTGTCATCCCTACTCTTAAATTATGATTAGGTTTGATAGAGATTAATTTACACTAAAATATTATTAACACTCGGTGAAATATAATTAGACGGTTAGTAATTCAAAGTTTATTTTAAAATCTATAAATTAAGGTTTGAGATAAAGAGGTAGATAATGATATCTTGACAATATCTTTACAAATTTTAATATCAAAAGTATCTTCTCCAAATAACTTCTTAATTCAATTAGAAAAATCCTAAACCGAAACAATTACTATTTCATTCAATCCAGCATATTTATATAATTTTTAGATAATTCTAACACATCACTACGCATAAAAGTTTAAAAATACCATTACACCATTTGCACAATATTTATTTAATATATATGATCAATCAATATATTTTAAATTCAATTTTAAAATCATAATATCTATTATTCACATTTTATTGTTTTCGTAAATTATACAGTAGTAATGGTTATATATAATACTGGTTTAGTTAAAAAACTTAAAAACAGAATCAATTAAGGCAATACTCGTTTAACAATTAAATTTTGTTAATTAAGTTTATGAATTAAATATGTCTATAATCTAAATTTTAGAAGTAAAATTAGAATTCGTGGAAATTCTAAATTTTGATATTTTTTAATTCTTAAATTTTAATAGTAATATATATATATATATATATATATATATATATATATATATATATATATATATATATATATATATATATATATATATAGTCTTTTTTAATATAATATTTTTAAATATTCAACAGAGTTCCAACTTGATATTTGAGCTGAACTGTGTATCATATAAACACATTAAATAATCAAAATTTAAAAAGTTAAAATATTAATAAATAAATTTTAAGTTTAATTTAATTTCATCAAATTACAAAATCAACATGTTAGATATATTTCTTCGTGTAAATATATATATATATATATATATATATATATATATATATATATATATATATAGACTATACATTAATATACAGTAATTCAATAGCGGATAGAATAATATATTTAATAAATAATAATTATAATATTTATAATATTATGTTTAGAGGTAGAGTATAATATGAAATTGTCTTTGATTATAAGATATTTAATCCTAAATTGATTGTATATTATATTATAGGTGCATAATATTTCCAGACAAGTTTAAACTCATTCATTACCTGTTTTGCTTTTGAGTAACTTACTGAGGTTTTGGAAGGATCTGACACTTTTAAAACCGTGCAGCACAAAAGGGAACGAAAAAATGAAAAGAATCCTATGTTGTAAAAGGTGTTCCATAAAAGGAGAAGCTGAGAAGAAGAAAGAGTGTAGTATAAGATAAAGGATTATTAATTATTACCTTTGGATTTGAGGACAAAAAGAGCTCCTGCATCAACATCAACATCATGTTGCTGCTGAAGTTGATGAACATCATTTGGGTTCTCAGCTTTTTCATCAGGAAACAGAGTTCCCATCCTGAAGGCCTTAACAGAAGAACAGAGCGATTGAGAGCAGAGTATATAACAGCCTATGCATGTGTATATATAGCAAAAGCTCTGAGTATTTTTACAGAAAAAGCAGTGTGAATTTTGACCAGAATGGATCTCAGTAATGGTACTTTTATAGACGCCTTGTGCAGTATGCAGTGAACCCAACTTGAAAATAGAAGATATATGATCTAAGCCTACTTCAGATGATGACCAAAATGGCCTCAGTCTGCATATATAGTTTATTTTAGCACACTTGGGAGGAATATGCAACCAAGACAGATGCTAATAAGACGAACTTTTTCGATAACATTTACGGTAAGATTTTTTTTTAAAAAAATTGTTTTATTAAGTATTTTGTACTTTTATAATATTTAACTTTTATTGTTAGTGGAATGATGTAGTTGATACTTTTATTTTTCGTTGATATTTTTTTTTCCTTTTAATTGCCTTTGACTTGTGAGTCATTCCTTCTCTGTCTAAGAACAAGTTCAACGAATTCAAAGATAAAACTAATAATGTGATTATTTCCATGACGAAGCAATTAAATAATAAAGTAGTTTTTAGATGAAAATAACAAATATTTTGATCACGCATTCCCAAAAAAATAAATTTTTAAATTTTAATGCCTTTAAAGATTAATTAATTAAATTAAAAGATAAACAAATATTTTATTGAATATGTTGTTTTCTATCTCATTTTTTTTTGCATTAGGTTGAAACTGAATATTTATCAAATTGATATTAAAAATTATAAAAGACCATTTAAAAAAAAAAGTCGATTGACTATTCTTGGAAAAGTTTAAGTTTATTGATGATTAAAACTTATCACAAGAGCAAACTGACCGTCAATTTTAGAATAAACTTTATCAACTTTTTTTATATAAATTTAATATTGTATGGCTTAAAAAAATTGACAAGAAAAACAACGCAGAACAGAATTTCAAGCTTAAATAAAATATTAATATGTAGGATCAATCAACAAAATTAGATTAAACACTTAATTTAACAACTCTATTGTTACATATGATGTGATTGAAAAATGTTTATATAAATTATGGATTTTCTGAGTGATCTTTCTTTTTAATTATATATTACTAATCAGGAAATAATTTTTCAAGAGGACCAAACTCAGTATATTTTTTTAGAAAAAAGAAAACATGTTGGAACAACCTTGTGGAAACCAAATTGGAACAAGAGATTCCAAGTTGAAGACGTCACCCACTGAAAGTTGTATGAACGAGTTTCATTTTCCTTCACATATTTGCGTCTTACTGTCAGTTCAATGTTGTACGCGATAGTCAACCAGAGTTAGGTAGTTATAAATCAAAACTTTGGATTTAAGTGGTATTTTTATGATTTATTAGAGTATTAAAAAGAATAAAAATCACCACACAAAAAAGAAAAAGTCAATTCCTACTTTTCTTTTCTTACTCTTAAAATAATTATATTTTGCTTTAATCATCGAGAAAGTTCCTATTTTATGGCAGAATCTCAATTTGGTCCTTTTTTTTTGGGCGTCTCAGTTGGATCATATTTTTGTAAAAATTGCAACAATTCGACTTCTACTGTTAAATTGAGTCCAACGACGTTAGTCTTTGGTTGACGTGGCACACTGGATTGACTTTTTAATTGACGTGGCGGGCACCCGAGTCTCACGTGGATATTTGTATCTTTTTAAAAACAAAGAAATGAATAACACATCATCCATCTCTTCTAACACACCACCAACTTCTTCAACTCCATGGATCCCAAACCCTACGCCTACACCTACTCCCCCTGAGAATCCTCCCCCGCTTTCACCAAATGCTCCGGCATCTTCTTTACCTTCGAAGATCGCTACTTCTAGATCGACCTCCGCGCCGGTCCGGTTGACTACAACCCCGCAATCTCCGATGACGGCGTCATCCCGCGTGGCGAGTTTCACCCCTTCGCCACTGTCCACGGTCGTCCCAAATCAAGCAAGGTCTGCGTCGCCGACCTCGCTTCCCTCATCTGGAGCACCTACAATGTCTTCCTCGCTCCCTCCCTCCGGATAGTTGTTCCGTTCGAGAATTCCCTCACCGTCCAGTTCATCCATATCCACAACAATTTCGATAACATGGGTAGCTTCGGCCTCGATTGGAAATTGATCGAGATGAGCTTTAGGTTTGAGACTGATAACAACAATAATGGATTGTTGTTAGGAGATCAGAGGTTGAGTTTTAAGAATTATGGAATTAGGTTTTCAGAGTGTTCGATTTTCTCGTTTGCTATTGTAAGGTCGATTAATTCGTATACCTCTAGGTTTTTGTTTGATAATTATACTTTGATTGTGATTATTTGGATTTGAAACGGTTGCACCAGATTTTGTTAGGGTTGTGCCTGTGTCTGTTTTTGACTTGGATTACAGCATAACCAGTGCGATTGATGTTCTTCAGAGCGTCAAGACTCATGGTGGGGGAAAGAATCTGCTGCAGCAAAGCAGCATGTGGAGTTTGTCCAGCGATGGAACTTTTTCAAGTACAAGTTGAACAAGGCTTTATCTGCGATGTCACATTTGGATTTTGGGAAGGCTCTGTTTTACTTGAGGTCTTCTGATTATGATCTATATGCCATTCATTCCATTGTTTATCACGCCTCGTAGGAAATAGAGGTCTCCCTTGGTGTCATTCATTCTTACTTTCCATTTCTTTGTTTTTAAAAAAATACAAATATTCACGTGAGACTCAAGTGTCCCGCCATGTCAATTAAAAATTTAGTCCAACGTACCACGTCAATCGCCGTTGAGCTCAATTTAACGACAGGGGTCGAATTGTTGCAATTTTCACAAAAATAGGACTCAATTGAGACACCCAGAAAGAAAAGGACCAAATTAAGATTATGCCCGAAAATAGAGACTTCCTAAATGATTAAACTTTATATTTTCATTATTCTTATTTTATAGTTAGAGATAGCTTGTTGGCATGGAGGAGCTTATAAGAAATGATGTAATATTGTTTTCCAATTCTTTTTCAGATCCATTAATTTTAAGTTTTCTTTTTAAAGAACAAAGTTAGGAATCAACGTAATCAAGGAATGTCTAGTTGCTTCATATAGTTTTGTTAATTAATGAAATATATTAGACATCAAAATTACACGGTTTAATTTTTATTATTTTGTCTATTTTTAAAATTATTGTTTAAAATCCTTTAATACACATCGACTAGAAATAAAATTGATTATGTTTCGGTAGGAGTTGGACTCTTAATGGGGGGAGTACCTACAAAAGGTACCTGACTTTTGGGCTCGCTGTTGTATTTATGAGTACATAATCAAATAGAAACCAACTTACCTGAAAATTTGGTCAATTACCTATAAATGACTTTTTCAATATCTTTAACGAAATATTTTTGGTTATCTTGACCGTTTGGTTATTTTAAACTTCTGTAAGATTTTAGTCCAATAATAATAATACTTTAAACGTTGGCCCAATTATAACCCAACATTGTGAACGGTATCTAACAACGACCGTTCAGTTCTGGACCTATACCATACATATTATATTATAAACTGAACACAATCTTTATCCTATAAATTAGTTTCGTAAAATTGAAATATATATAAATTCATTTAAAGTGTTTTAGAAATTCTATATTAACTAAAAATAATATTAAATGATTATATAATGATTATATATATATATATATATAATATGTAAAATTATTACTTTAGAAACTAATTTTATTGTTATAAATAATTTTTTTATCTTATCTTTGAACTTAAGTTAAAAATAAAGTCGGCATTATCATCATATCGATTACGCATTTATCTAAAACGTGCTTAAATAATGTGTTTATTGATGTTTAAATCAAAGAAATGTTGAAGTAAAAGAGATTAGGTTGTCTATTGTGATAGACACTTGTTACAATTGATGTTGATTCAAATCCCAACTCAGTCATCTTGTAGAGTCGGTGATAATGGCTAAAAAAAATTGTTCCGTTAACAACACAAGTTCAAAATCACATGGGAAAATTATTCTTTCACCCTTCACGTTAGCGTTTTTCACCTAAAACTATGTGCTTTTCAAATAATTATTTCAGATCTTTTAAAAAGTCATAACTTTAGTTTTAGAAAGTATGATTCACAAATGAAACATAATTATTATATCAATACTTTAACATAAATATATCTCACAAAATTTTAATTATTGATAAATATTTTTTTGTTAGTAATAGATTCACCGGTAAAATCTATTAATAATTTGATTTTTTATTATTGATGAATATTCTTGTCGATTAAATAAGTGTAAAAATTTTCACCAAAATTCTCATTTTTCTTTGATCATGTCGAGATTAAATTCGTAAGTAAACGTGTTAGTAATGATTTTTTTCTTTAAAATTTGTTAGTAAATATATTAATAACTCGTATTTTTAAATTCATTGATAAAGAAATAATAAAAAAAAGAAAACTGAATGGATAATTATTGACAAATACTTGTAAATTGACCATTACCAATAAATTTAGGTGGTTGATAATTATCCATGGATAATTCAAACAAAATTTTTAATTCAGTAATAAATTTTATTGATGAGTACTTTATTGATAAATTTTTAATCATTGTGAATCATTATGTTTTAACCAAAGTTTTTGTATTCGTTCACAAATTTTGTTTGTGAATTTAATGTCTATTCAACTCATGTATCACATATTTTTATTAAAACTCAAATACACATCACAAGAAAAAAGTAGTTAAGACATAAAAGGAAAAACCTTGATAAGAAAATTTGATTAAATAATATAATTTCATTCTTTACCACTTACTAATTTATGCATTTTAATAAAAGAAGAGATGAAAAATAACCTTAAAATATAGAAAATAAATTGTAAAATTGTAAAATCATAAAATATTTATTCTTCATTTAACTTAACATTTATACTTTATACTTTAAACTTATAAAGCGAGTTCTTTCAAATATACTTTTAAAACTTATACAGATTAATCACATAATTTTGTTAAATAACGAAACTTTATTATGAATATAATGATAAAATACCTAAAAATTAAAAGAAAAACATTATGGTAAAAATATGAATAAAAATGAAAATGGTAAAAATTGATAACTTGAGAATTTTTTTTGAATTTATCTCATTTAAAAATATGTTAAATTACGTTCACGTCATGTCTTATAGTATTACAATACATATTCATCTCTTTTATGCTTTTTATGAAATAATATTATTATTTATTTAAAAATATATATTACCTAAAAATTCAATAAAAATAAAGAAAATTTTAAATTTAAATATAAATTAATTTTTTTATAAAAGATAATTTTTTACAAAAAGATATCATTTTTATAAATAAATTAAGAAGAGTGAGTTACACGTTTAAAAGATAAAAGAGATGAATGTATTTCTATTACAAATAGAAAGAAAGTAAATGTCTTTATTAAAAATGGAGAGATGTAGGTGTCTAATATACTTATTGGAAGTAAATGTAATTTCAAAAAAATTTAATGTTAAAAGAATTAAATCATAAAATAATAAAATTCATAAATAGTAATAACAATAAAATGAAAAATGTATAACAATAAAAGAAAGTAAGAACGAGAGGTCTTGAAAACTTCATTTTAGGCCATTTTTGAATTAAATTTATGAGATAATAACTTTTTTTTTATTCTGAAAGCAGCAATTTTTTTTCTTTGTTTGTTTGATGCAAAGAAATTGTTATTTTATATAGAATTTCTGAGCTGTACTTTCTAAACTTTTATTCTGAAAGCAACAAGTCTATGTTCATATTTATTTTTTAAAAATTATGTTAAGGTAAAACTGAAAAAAAAAAACTCCTTCGGGATTTAAGAATTTATCAGGGTCTTTCCAATTTCATTCACTGAAGTTTGGAACTTCTGAAAATGGCAAAAAATAATAGTAACTTTTCATTATTTTTAATTACTTTTATTTTAAATTTTATGATTTACTTTCAACATAAAAAATCTTCCAAAACAGCATAAATAAATTCTTTTTTGAATTTACATTCAAATTCATTCAAATATTTTCTTTCAAATCCATTCAAATAAATCAAATCTAAAAATTTATGAGATTTTTCAAACGCTTCATGAAATTCTTGGTCATTATTTATTTATTTATTTTGGAATGGATTTTTAAGAATATTTTTTATATTTTAAAAATTAATTCCGTAACAGCAAGAGATGTTCAAGATTTTGTGTGAAAGTGAAAAATAACCCTGAAATTTCTAATGGCAAGTTTCACTAACAAAGTACTACTTTTGTTTTTTGTTTTTATTAAAGTATTAACTTTTAATAATTTTTACTATTTTATTAATATTATATTTAAAACGGATCAATTACAAACTACTTATTAAATTATTATAAAAAAAATTATTAATTTTTTTTCTTTAGAGTATAACGGAAAACAAAACCTAAGGCCAATTGCCTCTACACCCTATCATTTTTTTCTTACATCCCATCAGTTTTCAAAAATGACCAATTAAGTTTTTCGAATTTTAAGAATAGACTTTCCATAACGATATAATACTTTTTGGAATGAAATTTTAAGAAAACTTCGAAAAGAGTTTTTCGAATTTCCAAAAAAAATCTCAGGAATGAGTTATTTTAGCATTTTTTTTTATTTTATTTTGTTCTTCCTTTGCAGTAGTGGTCCGGAGGCAATGGTAGCGATGGTGTGAAGCAATGGTAAAGGGTAGTTAAGTATTTTTCTCGTATTGTGAGGTGTAGCAAGCAATTTTATTGAGTGCAGCAAGCATATTCCAAACCTGAAATTCCAGTGCAAAGGGATTGGACCCAAACATTGGGCCCACAGTGCCAAAGCTAACAGACTGGTCCAGTGATATTTAAACCACATGTTTTGCTTTTTACACTCTCATTATTGTTTTTGATATTTCAAGATAATTTATTCCCTTTCCATCTTCACTCCCCCTACCTTTTTTCTTAGATTTCATAAAACTAATAATCATTATACACTCTAATATTTTACAAAAATGAATTTCTGAATATTTTGCATTAAAATATCCAGTTTCTATAATATTATACTACAGAAAGTTAGTTCCTGAAAAAAAAAGTTTTAATATAAAAATAGAAAGAAAAAAGAAGAAGACAAACATGGCTGTTTCATTCTGACATCCAATTATTTCATCTTACATCTTCAAATTTCTTTTAAATTTCAAAAATATCCTTATAATTCAAAAACCTTTGAACCTATTTTTTATATTTTATCAGAGTTCGAAATTTGATAAAGAAAATAAAAAATTCTTCATCAAATTTGGAAATTCGATGAAAAAAATATATAAGGTTATTTCTGAAAATTGAAGATACAAAATAAATTGGAGATGCAGGATAAAAAAGCTTACAAACATTAAGAAGAACAAAACTGTTGCAAGCACCCTCTCACAATAGGAGGTTACAGCCTGAGTCAATAATATTTTGCAAAGCAAAGGTTAGAGTTATTTTTAATGGCTATTAAAAGACAAAAATTGAAAGGATATTACTTTCTACACCCTATCATTCCGAAATTTTATTTTCCTAAAAACATTGAAAGAAATACTTGTCGGTAGACAATCACCCTACTTCTATTACTACGGAAATAATTTTTCCGAAAACTTTTGATGGAGTGTACCAAGAAATTTGATAGGGTGACGGAAATCCTTGCCAAATTGAAATGTACCAAATATAAGAAAATAGAGGCCCAAATGAATGTCTTTTATTTGTTTATTTTTTTGAAATAGAGAGAGAAAGGAAAAACCTTATCTAATGTTCAGATTAAAAAAATACAAATCAAGGTGTAAGCTTTTGTGGGAAGAAAATCAAGCAAATAATAAATATACGAGATAGTAAAATTTCCTTTAAAATTTTATCAAGAAGAATATTTTTATAAGAAAAATTAAAAAATTATTTTAATAATTTCTAAATTAAAAAATATTATGTAAATCTTTTTAACGTAATATTAAAATTTTAACGGAGAAATTCTTATCACATTAGAAAAAACATCTTAAAAAAATGTTAATTAAAAATATAAAATTCGTATAATACACGGATTATATAGTTAAATAAATAAATATGAAAATTTCATGACATTTCACCTTTTCAAAGACATTAATTTCTTCAGAAAATTGAAAGAGAAAATGAATAACAAAGTTATAAAGGTGAATTGATCTCACATTTTACATAACTTATTATGGATTATAATGGATTATATGTTAAATGAGTTGGGTCAACATGTTTGTAAAGTAAGTATAAGTGGATGAGTTTAATAGGACAAACTGACATATTTTTTACACCAACAAATTTAAGGCCATAAGATTAAGCTTTGTATTAAGTAAATTAGTATGCCCAAGATTAATTATCTAGTTCCTCTATAATTAATCTTAGGTTTTACATTTCATCATAGTAATATACAAATTCTGTAGACAAAATTAATCAAATTGAATTGAAGTGTGATATAATTATATAATATTATTTTGAAAATAATGAACTATTTATATTAAAAACTAAACTAAATCTTTCTGTAATTCGATTCTAAAAATTTGAACATCTAAAATTACACTTTAGTTAATTATTTATTAATTTAAAACTACTTTGTTAATCAAATGAATAGTACATAGGTATATATATGTCGAAAGTCGAGACGAGTTAACCAAACCGAAAGAAATTATTGGTTAACTCAAAATCAAAAGTCAAGACGGGTGAGTCAGACCAAAGGTTGAGACAGGAAAACTCGAACCACAATCAAAATTTATGCGAATTTAACAGAATCGGCCATAATCAAAATTTGGTTGAATTCGCCTCAGTCATCCAACAGAAATTCATTTGAATTTGAGTGGGTCAACTCTAACCAAAATTCGTTTGAATTTGACCAATTCGAACCCAGCTGAAATTCAACTGAGTCAGTCCCAACTAAAATTTGGTTAAATTCAACCTATTCGACCACAACCAAAATTTAGTTAAATTTAACCGAGTTGACACCGTTTAAAATTTGGTTGAATTTGATCGACTCGGTCATAACTAGAATTTGATCAAATTTGATCGAGTTGGCTGACAAAATTATTCTAAACTAATTTTAAATTAAATATGGAGAAACTAATTTTTTTTAGTAAAATTCATTTTGTCCACATGTTTAGAACTGCGTTTTAATAACCAAATTAGAAATGTTTTTAAACATGTTATAACGAAATTCTTATCAAATTTGATTCTCGTTTAGTGCGTTTTAGATCAATTTAAATACTTTATTTTTTTTTTACATGTTTAGATTTTTGTAACAATCAAATTTGAAAGTGCAAAAGTATGGTATTTTTTTTGTTCTGCTTGAGTAAAAAAATAAAAATTGGCAATATATCTTATCAACCAAAGGTTGTTTCCATTGAATCATCGACTTTTATCAAACATATACCATGCATATGATCTATATAGACATTAATGTAAGGGATTTTTTTTTTCAATATATACATAATTAACAAGGAATTGAGGATGGAAATTAAGGGTGTTAAAAAAATTTATTTAAAACGGATAAATTCACCACGCAGATTCAAGATTAACAATCACTTAATTCATTATTTCAAAACATTTTTCTACATCATATTTTATTTATTTTAAACCATATCTTTGTTAGTGATTATCATAAATAGTAATTCAATAGTTATTATATATATATATATATATATATATATATATATATATATATATATATATATATATATATATATATATATATATATATATTACTTTATAATAGAAACATATGCGTGTTATGTGGTTGTGTATTTTTTTTATCATATTATTAATTCAGTTTAAGAAATAGTTAAATTTAAATAAATAATTTTTAGAATAATAAAATAGTAAAATAGTTAATTTAATTTAAAAACTAGTTATATTTAAATTAACAATCACTTAAATGTTAAAAATGAAAACGCAATTATTTAAATTTGAAATAGTGATCACTTAAGAGATGAAATGGAAAATTAAATGAAATAGATAAATAATTAACCTTTTCAAATTCTGAAAAAATTAAAATATTTATGACGAAGTTTATGTTTTTTTAGATCTCATATTGGTGGTGGGTGTATAGTCTTTGTCTCTAACATTTTTTCTCTTTCTTTTCTTGTATTTATATCCATTTTTTTCTTATACATCGATTGTATACTCTGGACTCGGACACTGATGTTTGCAGTGTCGGCCCAAATTGTTTATATTTTCTTTTTTTGTTTAGCCATTTATTTATTTTTATTAATATTATAGTAAAAGTTAAAGTAAAATATAAAAAAGAGGCGAAATTAGATGCTGTATAGGTTTATTGTTTTTAAGACACATTACCTAAATACCTCTATTATTATTACTATTATTATTATTATTATAATAATAATAATAATAATAATAACAGTTTAACCAAGTTAAAATTTGTTATTGAATCCCATTTCTTATTGAAGTAATTATGCTGCAACAGATCCAATCTGAAAGTTTTGATGATAACAGAAATTAATATTCCATTATTGATTAAAATTAAATTAGGTATAATTATTAATTAAAAGAAAATTAAGAAAGTTGGTCTGTGAAAGCATAATGAATAGTTGGAACATTTTGAAGAAGATATGATATGAGAGTGAAGTGGATGCAGACAAGTCCAACAGAGCCAGCTAAGTAGATATAAATTGGACCCATTTGCATGCTCAGATACCTTTCTCTTAAAAAATCCATTCACCTTCCAAACATTGCTCTTAAAAGTTTTTGTCAGCTTTCAGGGGTTCTATTTTCTTCAGAGATATTCCAAACAAAGTAAAATTATTTTCTCAAAAACATTAAAAATAAATAATTTTCTCATTTAAAATTTACTTCTTAATATTATAAAAGTAATATTATAAAAGTTGACGCAGAAGTTTTGAAGTTTTTGTATACATATCTTCCGTAAAAGACCTTGTTTGATTGATTAATTTGTTTTGAGCATGGTTGTTTTTTCTTTTATCACAAGGATTTTTTGTGAACGTTGAAAGGTTACGAGTTTATGTCGCAATCTTTGATTTCTTCTCCACAAGCTAAAAAAGTGGATATTTTCATAGAATTTATAAATAAACTTCTTTTTACTCTTTCGAAGACACACAACTTTGATTGTTTCATTGTATTGTTCTCTCTTTCTCCTTTTTTTTTCTCATTTCTTTCTTATAGTATTTTAGTTTATTTTTTTTGTTAATTTTGATATTTTTGGAAAGTTTGTTACATACTTAAACTAATATTAAAGTATTTAAAAGTTCATTCTCATAAGATTTTTTTATTAAACGTATCAACAATTCTAATATTGTTATAAGATTACTCATAAATATGTACATATGTATATTTTAGAATAAAGAATTTGTTGAAAATTTTATATAGACTAGAGATAAGATAAAATGGTAGAGATAAATTTACTGTTATAAGTTAAAAGGACAAATATAGAGAGAATAAGTAACATTGTTAAGTTGTCTGAGAGAAATCTGACAATGAAACAGAGAAGAAGAAAGCTGCATCATGGAATTTTCAGGTAAATAATGTTGGATTTGAGATAATTGTCAAATTTCACTTTTGCAAACATATGCTGAGAAGGAGGGGACCCCAAAGAAGTTGTTGTCTCAAACCTAAACGGTGAATGAAAAATCAACACATTTCAAGTTTTCAACTGATATATCAGTGATTGGATCATGTACAAGTGGTGCCCTTACTAATGGCCAATAAATATCACCATTCTATAACATTTCACATATTGAATAACAAAAATTGGTTGCAATTATTTCTTAAACTTTGCATTTCAGAGGAAAACAAACTAAACAAATCTTTGATCATATCATACATATAAGCTATTTCAAGGAATTTTGTAACTACCTTGGAATCTTCATGTGATATGGTGAGAAGGGTTTGTCTTATTTGTGCCAACTCAATGTTCTGACAGAATTGTTTAATATTAGAAGGTCTTAAACCTTTGTCTATGGTTAAATTTATCAATGATGAAGATTGGTTAGGAGAGTAAATATGGTAAACAAATGGGAAAAGAATGAGAAACAAATGAAATAAAGAATGAACTGAACTGAAAATAGACTTAAACTTGAATGATTGGAAATGCAAATTGAAAACAATTAAATGACCTGGAATTCAATTGAAGCCTTCAAGTAGCATATGAACAAGAAAAACAATGTGAATTCAAATCAATTAACTGTAAAAGTGATGCAAAATTAAAAAGATAACGATACTTTAACAATATTTTAACATCATTTACGTATCATTTTTTAAATGGTCTATGTTGATATTTATGATTATTATTATTGATTGTATAATACTTTTCAACCAACAGAATGAGATATCGAAAATTCGAGTGGCTGAAGATGAAGCAGTTACTTTCGAAGTAATAGAAAGAAAAGCAACGACTGGAGTGGGAGAGTCAGAGTCGAAAAGAGGATTCCTCACTTCTTTCTCTCATTCAAAAACGTGCATGAGACTTTCATCTCGCACGGCTCCTAAGTGATAAAAGAAAGAGGATGCGTTCTTCTTTCTTTTTTGATTACTTTCCTCGCATATGTATAAGACCGAATCCTTTCTATTTTGAATTTTCAAAAGGATTCCTAATCCTTAACTTTTTCGAGGAATCCTTCATCAGTGGTTGTGAATGATCTATTTTTCTCAATCTCTATGACTTGTTCCTACGGAACCAAGATCGAAAACATTAAGAATAAGAAATAGAACCATCTGATTTGATTCGTTCTCAATTGCCACGAGATGATCATCTTAGGGTGATCCTTTTGTTGACGGATGCTCCTATTATACCCGTAGTCTCTGAAGGATGAGAATCAACTATGTAGCATCTACATCGAGAATTCAAGTATTGTATACGTCATTAGTCCGATCCTTTGTAGGAACTACCCGTAATAACGAACTTGCAAAAATGAATCTGTTTATCATAAAGAGATTCGTTGTTCCTGACTCTGCTTCACCTTAATTGTTATTTGATACGTAAATAATGTTAATATTATAAAAAAATGTTTTTCCAAATTAAAATGTGCAAACTTCACCGATTAAAATGTACCTAACTTAGCCCAAGAAAATTTGCATGCTTTGGAGTTAATGATTACCTCTGCCTCTAATGAAGAGTCAAACTGCTGAATGTGGCGTGCATTAGATTTGCCAAAGTTTCGGTTACAAAATTTTTGGGATTAAAAGTGAAATCATAACTAACAATCAAACACTATTATTATCTTATTAATGCTCATGTCATATAATATTGTGCTCATTCTTTTCATCTTCTTTCACATCTCATGTATCTGCTTTCTCCAACAATTATCTCATCAAAATCGATAAATTTGGTCATTATCACATTGTTTTCTAGCATGCAATATCTTCCAGAAAATCCCATGACAGTTTAATGTCACTTTCAATCTAAACATTTTCCTATACACTGACGGCACTCATTTATCATAAATCACGCTCTTAATTTTCTCAAACATTTTTGGGTCTTTTTATAAAAATTATAAATCATCTCTTCGACTGGTATAGGACACAAAGTTGACAAACATGTTTTCTTTTCCTACATTTGTAGTCTAATACAAGGATCAAGGTATCTCCTTTACGTGGGAAGTGGGTTTTTTCCTTTTAGAAAAAAATAAAGCAATGTTTTTTGGTACAAAGAAAGACATTGATAATGGTGTTCTATTTACTCATGATCGACTCTTGAATAATTGACAAGCTTATAAGAAAGTTGAGTTGTGCAAGAGTAAAAGAATCACAAATCCAGAGATAATCCAAAAAATTATAGATACAAAATATTAGTGGGTTGTTCTTTTTTCTTTAAGGAGAAAAAGAAAGGAACAAAAGTAGACAAAAGAAAAAGAAATCGCCATTAGAGACAATGACTATGACTTAATTTGCTTTTTTACATAGAAAACAAATCGGTTAGGTGGGCATAACATAACGATTGATTTAATAAGTCCTAGTTTTTTATGAGTATGAGTTGAAGAATATAGAATTTTCTTGCTCTTTCGAACTAATTTAGAAAAACCCAAATTAAATATTTGCATTTTTTTAATAAATCATTAAAAGAAAGGGTATGGTGAAGTGGGTCTCTATGATCTATATTTTGTAGACATATAATTCAATTTAAGGGTACCCATGCCCTTCTTCATCAACACACCAAACAAGAAATGGTGGAGTTGAGATTCCTTTCTACTGTGGCAATTTCATTTGTGATTTGTATATCATACCTAAAACTCAGGAACTGATTAATCATATTTGCCTAGATTAAGAGAAACAAAAGGGTTGAACAAATTTCTCTTCAAATTCAACTTTCCCATTGTTACACATAATGTTCCAAAATCACCGACCATCTCTCAATAATATCAACTCCAACTTCTTTAATGGAAGAAAAAAAAAGGTTCAAAATTCAAGTAGTGTAAGTTTACAACAAATATATAAATAAAAAATTTATAAATTTATTATCTTAATATTTTAAATTAAAAATAATGTCAAGATCTTGAATAGATTGAATTTGTGTTTTATTAGTATTGAGAATTTTTCAATGAACATTCTCATAATAAAAGTCATTAGTAATTTTAGAACAAAGAAGAATCTTAAATACAAAAATTCAATATATTAAATATAAAATGAAAAATTCATACATATATTATTATTTTGAAATTTTAAGTTGATTCCATAAATTGTTTTTCTCAAAATATTCGTCAAAAACTTGAAATTACAGCAAATTGCAGCGATAATAATTGGTGGTAGCTATGAACAGTGGCAGAGAAACGATGGCTATTGGCTACCGACAGTTTCATTAGTTGAATAGTGCTGGGAAATTGTTTCCGATACGTTATAGCAAATAACACCTAAAACTTAAAGCTATTGTATTATTTTAATATAAACCCTTTGCTTCCGTGGATACAGTAGGACCAAACAATCAGATTTTGTTGCTCATTTTCTTCATATTTTTATTTATTTATAAATATATTTTAACCCAAATGAGTGTGTAAAAGGGCCCACATGTGATAAGGCAGACACAATTTTTTATATGTTCTTAGAAGAAATGTACTAATGTCTCATAAATTAATTGTCTCATAAGTTTAAGTTTGGTAAATCAATAAGCTTCCCAATAGCTCAATTTATTTAAGAAAAAATGGATGTGTTTTATGAGAGTGGTGAGTGAAAAGAATTGAACTTTTAAAATTGAATACATGAATGATTTTATACTTTTCATATATTGCTAATTTTATACTATTAATGTGATTAAAATAAGAAAAGAAGTGATGCATTAGAGGGGGTAGTTGGTTAGTTAACCATTGATAGAAGGCAGAAAAAGATTATTAGAGTGATGACTTTATGAGCATATCAAATGTAGAGTCGAAGGGATATTGTTTCTTTATATTATTGATTTATGTGGTCGTTAAAGTCCACTTGTTTATTTTTGCTTGGACCATTTTGGAGATTTAAGATCAGAAGAAGAAAAAATACCTTAAAAAGTGGGAGATGAGACAAAATTAGTGATTATTATTGTGTTGTGGATGAAGGATCCAAATCAAAGCAAGTAGCAATTGCAGAAATTGCAGGAGAGTGTGTAGAGCGCAAAATAATGCGCATGTTACTGGGAAAATGGCATATCAATAACTTAATCAACTTAAAAGACTTGTCAAAGTTAGTTGTTTGATGAAAGTCCACAAACCAGGAAACTGAGATGTCTGAATTTGTGTTTTCCTTTTTTTTTTTCTGATTAAAAAGAAAGAGAAAAAAATGGGTCATTGGAGTTTGTCTAATTTGACTGCAAAAAGTTCTACTTGTTTCAATGTTCTTGATAGAGATTTATTGTTGAATGGGGGCATTACGCTGAAAGATCTTTAAGAAAAACTAAGATGATGATTAGTGATAGTGAAAAGATAACAAAAAAATTGACGTTTTGGAAACGAGAATACAAGGAAGATTTATGTGGTGTAAATAAAGATTAGATTTATTAAAAAGGAAAGTTTAAACCTAATTCAATTGTTAAAACGTCATTGGTTATTGAAACAAAAAGTACAACACATGAATTGAGGTTGAACACATGAATTGAGGTTGTAGGGTTTAAGTGAGTTCAATCTTTGGTAGAGTTAGCTTTGAGAACACATGAACTATATGATATTCCTTTCTCTTTTTTCTCCCCTTTTGGTTTGAGAAAGTTAGTATAGGTGTGTTATATTGATCCGTTTTTCATTTATATTCTGCAACGAAAATTAAAGAAAAGAAGATAACTTTAATTAAAGAGAACAATAAAGATAAGAACAAAAAAAAAGGTAGGTCGTATAGGTGTGTCCACAGTAGTACACACTCAATGTGGTGGGTAGGTCACATTTCCAACCCTTTTTCACATGTTCATGATCATGCCCACATCAACAAAACCCTAAATCGAATGCTCCTACATAAAAATTAAATCTTTCATTTCTAGCTACTTCGGAATCTGCAAACTCAAATCATTCCAATACAAATTCTTCATCACACACCAGAAATCTAATGTCAAAACTGTGAAATTATAGAAAAAAAAGTTACACTTTTTCTTTTATTTAAAAATGAATTTAAATATAATTTTATCCAAATACAAATATATCTTTACCATGATAAGGTATTATCTGTTTTGAATCAAATTTTCATAAATTTACTTTTGATACTAGTTAAAAAGTCTCTTTTACATGTCGATCTCTTATTTTATCTTGAGTTGAAATTTTTTTATCTTAACAAAAATTACAATAAAACAATTAAAAAATAGATTTTAAATTTAATTTATTCTTAAAAATTAACTTATAAAATAAATTGTTCATGGCATGATAAACAGTTTTTTTTGACTTTTTTTTTTTAAGAGAAACCGAAATTGAAGGAAACTTAATTTGATTTTGAGATTACGAACATAATGTTAATGTCTGGGGCTCTAGGTATGCTGTTTCCTGAACATAGTGCCGAAAGAAGAAGAAGAAGATGAGAAAAGAAGCACAAAAATTTGACAAGATGACAGACATGACTCCTTAATCAAGGGCTTGTTAAGTGTGTCATTTTGCTTAATTATATATAAGATGTCCCATCGAAAACTGATATAAGCATCATTCCAAAGCGCTAAATTTCATGTCACTCATTAATACCTCACATGATTACTTCTTTCAGCTACCCAAGGTTTACTCGTTTTCTCCATAAATTACTAAGTTTAGTTCATTACACAATAATTAAACTATCTTTGGTTATGAGTTAAACCCTTCCTTCCACATGTTTTTAGTCTAACCAATACAAGAATGATCACGTTCTTGATAATGACACTGTCAATAAATTAAGGTCGAGTAAATCACAGTTATTCAATCAAGTTTTTTACTATCTAATTAGTTAACCTTGTATGGTGTAGTGTTATGGATTAAATTCAAATAAAATTATGTTCTGCCAGGTTAAATGAGATTTATAGAGTATTTAAATATATTTAATAGACGAATGCCATTACTATTGTTAAAATATTTAAATCACACTTGTATCTATTTGAATATTGAGAACAAATATGTCGTTATAATATGATTTTGAGACTTTTGAAAATGTTTATGTTATCAAACATTTGAATAACTCAGATTTGTTGTAACTAAGATATATAGTAACAAACTTCAAGTACATGCTAATAAATTATATTTTTTTCGACTTTCATTTAACGTTAAAAAACCTAAATACAAAATGTATCACCATAAGAGTATTTTTCTCATTTTTCTTAACTCATTTCTATATTATATAATTTCAAATAATTTTTTACAAGTGGATTTTTTTAGTACTTGCAACGATTGGATAAGAAGACATTGGAACTATCAATTTCACTTCTTAATTACCACTCTTTTCACCTAAAAATCGCATTTTCCTTTTGGTAAAAATGAATCTAATTAGAAAAATACAAATTACAATCAGACAAATATTTTTATTAATAAATATAATAAATAAATAAAATAATAGATACTATATTATTATTGATAAAGAAAAATCAATGTAACGTGTAACTATTTCGTAAATTATAAAATTGATTGTAATTATAATCTAAATAGTTAACTAACATATTAGATGACATGTCATCAACTCGGATAATTTACCTAATAAATTGAATGACAGATCATTAATTCGAACTATCATCTAACAGATCAGATGATAGGTTATCAACCTGGACAGTCATCTAACAGGACGACAGACGGTCAGTTTGGACGATCACCTTACAAATCTGACAACAAGTTATTAAATCAAACGATTACCTAACAAACCAGACGACAAGTTGTCAACCCAAACGATTACCTAACATACTAGCACAATGAAATATCAAGTCGAATGATCAACTACTAAACTAATGACAAATCATCAACTTGATGACAAATTGAATCGTCGACCACCGAAACAAATCAAATAAAACTAAAGCAGATCAACTCTAAAATAATTTACTTATGATTAAAGCATAATTAGTCATGTTTCAGCCATAATTAAACTAATTTAAAATAAAAGATAAAAAAGTTGTTAAATATAACTTTCATAACTTTCTGTTTAAGTTGATCTGTCATCAAAGTTTCTTCAAGTATTATTTGAACAGTCACAAGAGACTCCACGAATCAAAGAGACCTGAATTGTGATAATCGTTTGAAGAAAGAATACTTATAGCGAAAGAATACTTGTAGCTAAACACTTGATCCCACACCCAAACTAATTAAATTAAATAGAAATGACAATAAAAAAATAACAGTAACTCTGCTTTTAGTTGTCATATTTTATTGGTTAAAAGACACAAAAATCAAATTTAAGGAACAGGTGAATATTTGATGTGAAAAGCATCTAATAAATGGTGATTAAACAGAGGAAAGGAAAAAATGAAACGACTTTGTGAAGAAGAAAAAATGAGCGTAGGATCTATTGGGTAGCTCATTTGATCATAATTCAGATTGGATCCATGATTTTGACAGAATATGCTTCCGGTATATGGAAACTGTACTTTCATATGCTTCCCTTCTATTAAGAAAAAGTAATTAATTAACTTTGCCATGTAGATTAAAATAAACCCACAATTAATTAACGTCTCTTGAACAGTTGTGTTAAATATCTAATTCAACAAATGTGTTTGCCACCTGTATTGGGGCACACTTTGGACTGTTCAAAATCCGTTTTTTTGTCCATATGGATTTGGTACAATTTGAACTTATTTATACGTTATGCATAATTAAAACTCAATTTGAACGTTGTTTAATCAAACTTAATCAACTCAATTAAACCAAAATAATAATCTATTGCGAGATGCTTACTCATTACCCATCAATTTATTTTTATATATGTTATATATGTCACTCATGAATCTTATTCCCTAATAATTGAAATGTTGTTAGAACTTGCATGGTTGTAATCTTTGGTGGGCACAAAAAAAAAATCTTGAAATTTACATTGTTTAATAATAATTTAAAACTAAAATGCTACTTATTTCAGCTACCAATGTTTGTTCATCTCTTCTGATTTTAAAAATGGTACAAAAAGAAAACTTCATGAACAATATTTTTTTTTCAACAAACGGATCTAAACAATTAGCTATTAATAATTATCCACAAATTTAAAAATATGTTTAATTACATTAGAGTAAATTAATGACACTACTTATTACTATGATTCAACAATTCTAAGAATCTGCTTAAATGACCCCACAATCAAACTTTAGAAAGCATTTGGGATAACATTAAAGAATTGGTGGGATCCAAAAAAGTTTAAAAGAACTCATTACTTGATCAAACAATTCATTGTTTTTTCGTTGCTTTTCAATGATTTATGAATTACTACATGGATTTTCTAATGTGAATAAAGTGAGAGCAACTTCAATTGGATTTGTCCTATTTCAGAGACGATCTATTTTGTAGATTCTCGGGGTAATTGTGTCCATAAAATTTTACTTTTAAAAAAAAAAAAAGTTTGCATGTATAACTACAAATTGTTTTAACCATTGAAAATGTTTTCATCTTACTTATTTTTATTTTATATAAGATTTTCAAACACATTAATTGTTACACAATCTTAGATAAACAATGTCATTACACTCATTTCCGGATGTTTCACGGCTCATATGTTTAAAATCTATTAATTACATTAAGTTTTCATTTAACTTTATTATTAATAAAAACACAAATAAATCTTATTAAGATAAATTTATAATTTTGATATTATCTTAAAAAATAAACTTTAAACTTAACTGATTTTTATAAAATGTATTTATGAGATAAAATTTATATTCATTTATATATTATAGACTCGTCTTATTACTAATTGATAGAATTTTTAACCTATGATAGTTATAGAAAGGGATAATTTATGTGTTAGAAAGTTATAAATGAAGAAAAATACTAAAATAAGAGAAAACTTCTATACTTAAACGAAATCACATCTTCAGAAAATATAAAGAGAATCTGATATAAAAAGTAAAAAAAGTTGATCTTTTTATTTTTCCAACAGAAGAATTCTCTAAGAAGGTGTTTGGGAGTGAGACTGCACAAGGCTCTAGGCTTAAAACAGGTTCCCATAACCCAAGTCATATGGAGTATATAGATTAGATTTGACTTTAATGTTACACTTACTTTATATTACGTTGTTTTTACTCTAATACAGGGTTGACCCTAAGCAATAAACCATTAATTTAATTCAACTTGAGTAAAAACATTTAATGCAAGATGTATGAACCCCATATTAAAAAGGAGTATTCAACCACAACCCCAAAATGTAATTTTTTTTAATATATAAATCCATATCTATATCCAAATTTGTCTCTATCCCATTTTTTATATACTTGTTATTGCATCTACAACCACATTTAGAATTGAAAAAGAAAAAAAGAAAAGAAAACCGTAACAAGTTCATACTCACATGCACGGATTAAAAACTTGGCTATCATAGTAAATAATAAAAAAGTTGTAGATTCCAATACCATGAGAATGGAAGAGTTTAGACTAATTAGAATTGTTTCCTATAATACAATATTACCTTGATTTTGGTCATCACATAAATGAGTTCAATCACATGCTAAGTAGCAAGTTTTCATAAAAATATCAATATATATCTTGGTCTCCAATCTCGCACAATTTAAAACAACAATATCACAAAAGGTAAGTTTTCCTAATTAAAATATAAACTTTTTTTTGTTCCAACAATTGAGTACCATTTTCACTCAGTTGGAACACTGATTCAATAGAAATGTGAGATTAAGACTTTCCTTTTATATTTCAGAAAGTTGTTCTGCAAATTAATTTCCATTAAGTTTGATTATGTGTTTAACAAGTAAAAAAAAAACTAATATTAAATTATTTCATTATTGATGTGTTATTTACTATTTATTTTAATTTTACATATATGTTTTCTCCAAACTAAGCACTCTTTTGTTGTGTTTATTACAAAATCAAATATAGAAATACATATACTATTAAAATAATTTTCTATGTTGGTTGATTTTGGGTATTTTACTTCAATTATACAATTGATGTAAATGATATCAATGTGAAGAGTGTGCTATTTCTTACATCACATAAACATTACTACATATAACATTAAATTTATCTATAATTGATGTAAAATAATCAAAAAATAAACTTACCCTTCACTTTTTGTATTAGTTTTTTTTTCTTCTTCATAATAATGTAATAAAATATCACATCAATTGCTTTAACAACTAATGTGTATGTACACTTTCTACTTGTAGAGAAAAATACATGTGAAAAGTGTTCTATGAATTTTATTTTACGAACACATACTTCAAATTTAACATATCACAAATAGAAAATTAACTAAATTTAAGTTATAGTTAAACTTAATAAAATTTAACCTATATATAACTCATCTTTCTCAAATTTAATCAAATTTAACGTACAAATAAACTTAGTTTAAGCATTTAACTCTACACACTAAATAATAAAATATATTATCATTAACCTAACATATAGTTTTTGAAACAAATTTTAAAATAATGGTGGTGTGTGGTGGCTTCCCGCTAGTGGTAGACGCACATTCTTTGTAGTGAACAAAAATAATGCAACGCAATAGGAAAAAAAGACTAAAAATAAAAATAGAAGAAGGCTTGATTTTTCCCTAAATAAAATAAATCATGTACTACATTGATTTATTAATGTAAATTTCATTGTGAAAACCACTTCCGTTTACATAATATTACAAAATATAAAAGAATAATTTAACTGAAATACATTAACGTTATAAATATTTTTGTATCTTGTCCTTTAGACATAATATCATCATATATAATATAAAAATAATTTTTAATATTTAAAATAGTTTCTACTCAGTCAATGGTATGATAAAATTTACTGTGGTAGTGTATTAAATGTAAACTCTTAATGCATGGAATATTGGTAATAAGATTTTTTCAGAAATGAACAAAAACATCAAATTCATTGTAACAATAAATATTGAGATTGTATATACATATATACGACACTTTATGGTGCATAAATTGAGATTGTGTAATCAACACCAACCTCTGCAAATCGAATATTACTTGAATTGTGTCAGCAAATACTACGTAGGTTGTATTTGTAGTTTTGTACAAGATGAGTGCAAAGGGCAAATTTTGGTGCTAAGGGAAAATTGGTTAACTTATTTTTATTTGACATGCTTATGTCGCATTCATTGTCGGAATGATAGTCATTCATATACACTCTCATCCTTAATTGGTGAGTTACCATGTTTATGTTCAAGTATGTCAAATTTGATTTGATTCACGAAATTCTAAAAGATAAGTTTGGAATGAATCGAATAATGCCAAATAAAACAAAAACATTTTTAATTCATTGGTGGCATTCTAAATTGAATAGTTTTCAAATTCAAATCAAGCTTCGTTTTTCCATTGATTTATCTAGTTTTGTTAATGGATAATTGTGTTTTCTTATCGTTAGTTTTCTAGAAATATATTAATTGATATCAATGAAATACAATTGATTGATTGGTGAAATTAAGTTACAATGTATTCCACCAATGATTTTAATATGCCATATTAAAAATTTCAAGGAGATAAATATTATACCTTTGTATCGATTAATTAAATTTAAATTAAGTAAATTTTACGTTGTTCCATTTTAAAATCTTAACTCGACAAAGTAGATGAATATGTTCATTTTTAAGTTTAATGAAATGTGTTACTCATATCTAAAAAGAAAAACTATTAAGAATTCAAATATAAGCTTCCAATCCTACTTTGAGTGAAATATAAAATAGTTGAAAACTATAAAAGAAAAAATATTTATAAATCATTTGTTTTAATTTTTTTAAGTTGAATAGTATTATTATTTTTTTATGTGAGTTAAGTTTATGATATATTTTAAATGAATCTTAGTAACAGATTTATCAATTTTTTTTATATATTGTTCAACTTGATTATTTTTATTTAAAGTGAAACTTCACATTTACACTCACACTTTAACAATTTTCTCGTCTCTTTCACATTTTACATATTTTTCTTGCATTTTGTTCATTAATCATTCAAATTACAAACATTAAAATTTATGAAATATTTAAAATTAATTAAACCTGTAAGTAAATAGTAAAAGTGACTATATTTTAAAACTAATAAAAAATATTCTAATTGTTATTTATTATGGATATTTTGTTGAGTCAAGTTAGAATATAACAGGGAACCAAATACCTTTGACTTTAAGCTAATTAGAGGTCTTTCCGTTCTGCTACACTCACTTGTGAGAACTATTAACAATTTCAACTTTCATGTACGGAGTAAATTGCGGCAAGATCATCCGCTGTATTTTTCAGCACACCACCTTTTACGTAGGATTATATTAAAAGACTCTTATATCATATATCATAGATCAACCATTAAAAAATCAAAATAAGTTTATTAAAACAAATTTAAGACAAATTCAATTTTACAAAAATAAATTTAAAACAAATTCAATTTTACAAAAATAAGTTGTTAGAAAAAGATAATATCCATTTATATATTATAAATTGGTTTTATTTATAATTGATGTAAGTATCACTTATGTTGAAAAATATATCTACTAGACATTAATAGATAATCTGATAATAGTCTAACATCGAATAAAACAATATATCCAACAAACAACAAATATCTGTATAACAAATGATATAATAGACCAAATAAATAAAAAATCTCGTTAGAATAAATTTTAATGTATAACTTTAATACCATGTTAAAAAAGTGAACTTTTAAATCTATATTAATATTAAAAAATCAATTTTTAAAATAATTTTTTTATCAAGTTATATATTATAAAATAACTTTATATAAAACTTCTAATTATAGCTGTCAAAATGGGTCACAACTCGCGGGTCAACCTGGCCCACCAAGGGTTTGAGGCGGGCTAAAATTGAAAAAATTGTATTTTTTTTATGCGGGTCAGATTTAAACCCGGTTCATGCGGGTTGAACCCGTGACTCACCAACCCACCTACCTAATTTTATTTTATTAAATTTTAATTTTAATTTTATAAAAAAATATTTATTATTTTGTTTTTACTTGAAAAAATTATTTAAGTTTCTTATTTTCAAAATTAATTAAACACCCATGTTGGAGTAAAATTTGTTTAGATTTAAATTATATAAAGTTTGTATCTTTTTTTTAAAAAAAAAATTGTAATTAAGTGAAGCAATCCATTTATCCACCAACCCGTGGTGGGTCGGGCCGGATTCTAATAAATGAGTCGGGTTAAGTTGACTCACTAAATGAACAACTCGTGATGAACCGGACGGAATGGAGTCTAATGACCTGTTTTGACAGCTCTACTTCTAATTTTCCTCCTTGTGTTACACGTATGTCATATATGTCATGCTTGAATTTTGACCAAATGTGACACACAGTCACTCACTCTGATGCCTCTCCTATGGCATCACATGCGGAGTGATTATGCATTCATTTTTTCTCCACATTTCGTTCACACTGATAGACCTAAAATTTTGTCTCCGAAAAACTTGTTCTGAAAAACTATGATATCTTCACACTGTTAGAGTAATGGAGAGGGATCCCAACAACCATGAAGTAAGAAAAGTAAATGTATGGTATAAAACTGAAACATTATTGTTGTTGTATTTAAAAACCAAATTGATTGTGGTGGCAGAGTAAGAAAAACGAAAACGAGAATAAAGTCGTATGTTCTGTCAGACATTTACTGTAATGACAGATAAGCATGTGTACGTGAGTGAAGTTAAGAAAGTTTTATTTGATTCCGTTTCATATAAATATTTAACCACATAATTGGTAACAACATCCAACTGTTACCAATTATAAAGCTTATCACCGACACTTATCGATCTCACAATTCTTTTATTACTCTTAATTCGATATATATATTTACATTGGTAGAATATTTACTGAATATCACGTTGTTATGTAAGTTAAGTTTTGTTAAAATTAAACAATAATAATAGAATAATGAAATTATTCATATTTTAATATATTTTGAAAAATATATATTACATCAATCTTAATTTATACAAATAAAGCATTTTCCCTTCTTTAAGTTCAAATTTTAAGAATTCCTTTATTGGATTTTGACTATCCATACTCATCAAGATAACTTCTAATAAGGAAAATTATTATATATTAAGTTTAACTGATTTAACATTTGAATTAGAGAATTGAACATAGGTTATTCGATAGAGATTTTAAACTTAAACTGACTTAAGTTTTCACTATTAATAAGTTTTCATTACTTAATTTTACATTGTTAATATTTGATAATTGTATTTTAATATGGAAGAGAGTGTTATAACTTTTCCTATTTTGTATTGGTTATTAGCTTATTTTGTAATATATTTGAATTTTTTCTACCTCTATACAATTTATTAATAATTTGAGTATCATAATATCTTTCACAAGTATTAGTCTACACCATTTGGAATTCAAACTTCAATAACATAAAAGAATTTGACTAAAAATATTTAAGATAACATAAAATGATTATGAGAAAAATGTAAAGGAATGTTCGATAGTGATTCTTAACCCATACCCGAAACTTTTTTTTAATCCGTTTTTTAAAAACTTTTAAATTTTTAAATTGTGTCAAGTTAAATAAGACAAATTTAAGAAAGATGTATTTTTTTTTTTTAACGAAGCACAATCTTAAAGTTATGAATCACTTTATATAGAGTTTATCAGAACTAAAAGTGAAAGGAGTGACAACCATATATTTTGGCTTTATCTTTATTGAGATAAGTTACTTGTCTTAAATAAGGGATTTGGAATAGGGTGAAGGACGTTTTGTAGAGTTGGGACAAAGGCATTGGAAAGTAAATGTATGGATTTAAAGGCAGTAAATGATTGTATGAGATTTAAATGCGTGTATTATAATGAAAGTAAATGCATGAATTAAAAATGAAAGGAAATAAATGATAGAAGCAAAGGCATGAATATAGGGTATATGACACGTACGTAAATTCATAGACCATGAAGAAATGGTGAGAGCCTACATACATGAGATAAAAGAAAAAATTGTCTTTCTGAAACTAAAAGAAAATAATAAAAAACAAGGAATAAAGAATAATAAAAAATATAAGTGGTAATAAAAATATTAAATAAGTTACACATTGGAAACAAACATAAATAATACATAGTTTATAACAGGTTTAAAATATTCAACAATCTAATGATGATGGTTCTTCTATATTTAAAATATTCAATTGACGATCTTAAATAATGATGATGGTTTCTCTATAACATTCATCAACCAGTGATTAATGATATTTTTAAAATTTTTTCCAATTAAACGATAATGATTACTTTTTATTATTATTGTATCCATTATATTATATCGATTACTTTTAAATCATTGTTGCAGCTTTCCTACAATATTTGTTTCGTATGAAATTGTCGTAGTAGAGTAAGATGAAAATTCAAATTCAAATATTGTTTTTATATAGTGATTTTAGAATATGCAACAATTTTAATGTTCTTTATTCTCCTTTGCATGTTTGTTCATCTTCACCCTTCGAATTTTTCTTGTATAACCTAAGACAATCTTGTGACTGCCAATACAATGTCGATCGATAAAATTATTATTTAATGATTTGATTAACTTATCGGGGATGGAAAGATTAGATGAATGATAAAATTAAGGATGTGATATGTAATTTAACCCTTAAGTAAGGTTTGGATGCCATTGAATCATAATTATACCTTTCCAAAAGGTAAAAAAATAATTAAAGAAATTATAAATAAAATATTTAGATAAGGCATGTACTAGAATTGCACGTTAACCAAACACTTACTTAAGTGTTTGAGTGTCTTCTATAAGTATCTCCAACTCAGTAGTACTAAAGTGACTGAAAGATGATGGAAAAACGATTGGTAAGAAGACTTAGGAGAAGACAATGGTGTGTGATTAAGAGTAATTCTCAAATTGTGCTCGTTGTTGTTGTCACCAATCGATAGCCCTTAATGTTAATGTTATCATTGTTGCTACTTCTGGTTTGCAATTTCAGATGTTGGTTCCCATTATTAGTGTGACATTTCAATCTATTGTCGCCATTAAACATTACTCACTTTTACGCTCTGATATTATCATTGTGGCTATTACCACTTGTCATTACCACTACCTTTACTTCAAGATCCAAGTAGGTCCATTTATAGGTCTTAATTTTTAATTATTAGGTATGGTTAAAGACAACAAGGATTGACATATTTGGTTTTTAGTAGAATAAAAAAATTATAATTTTTGTACAAATATTAATATTATTTATTTTGTATTTCTTTCGACTAAGGGGTCAAGTCTAAACGTCCAATTGATCGATCTTTAAGTTACTCTTATATGTATAATCTTTTCCCTCGATCGACAAGTGAAAAAGAAGAAAGGCAAAGAAAATATGAAGTCTCACTAACAAGGAGAAAAGTCCTTATCCTCCCACCAAAAGAGTCATCGGACGAAGGATAGAACATCATGGCCTTTGGCTGAGGATATTTTTTACACTAAACTGTAATTAGGTGAAAATGTATCTTTCAACCTGTCCAGAGCTAAGAAGAACATGCTCAAGGGTATCATCGAACAAGAAATGGTTGATGCCCTTGGGGAACTTAACGTTCAAGTGGTATTATTGAGCATTATAGTGTCTATGGTTATTAGAGTATAGGCTGAGCGGTTGAAGAAAAAGTTCTCTAGAGCTCTGTTGGACTTGGAGCAAGCATTAATGGCGAGTGCTGAGTTGGATTATAAATTGAAGGTCGTCATCATCACTCACTCCAACTGCTAGCAAACCTAAGAAAGCTTAGATGCTTAGCTAGCGGACTCTAAGGTGGCTTAGAAGCGCTTGACCGAGGCCAACCGTTGACTGCAACGTGAAGTTGACGATCTATTACTCGATTGTCAAAAGGGCAGGAAGACAATTGAGGACCTAACTAAGCATAACACTACCTTGGTGGTTGAACTATAAGACAATGGTCAAGCTATAATTGACCAACATGAACTTGGATTTCAAGAAGGCACTTGCTTAGGCGGCCAATTTTTACAACATCCCATAGACGAAAGTAACTTCAACATGACGAAGGTAACCTCGACATGACGAAAGACTTTTATGATGGAAGGTTGATGTTCCTTCATGAAGCATCGACTGAAGGGAATGAGGAACTTGATGTTGTCATCGCAAATGTTGCTATCACTTACGCTGCTCAAAATGCTCCTAACTCTTAGGATTTTGAATATTTTTTGTCTGGGACAAGTTTTTCTTGCCTTCTATTAATAATATAGGTATGTCGATCTTTTGTAAAGACTATACTCCATTTATTTCAATGAAATTTATTTCATGATAATTCGACTGATTCTTTCTTCTTTTGATTTTTATTGTTGATTACCTGGTTCATGTTATTACTTTTAATCTACCCGAACGGCAGAGCTTAATGACTGCATTACACGATAAAAGTTATTTGGAACTTGCCCTTAATATTTTACATTCAATAATAAAGAATTCAAGGTTACACATGGTAATGGTTCTTTAGAACTTCCCTTAACCATTTTTTAAGTTGTTACGAATAATGCGTTTGGTAGGGGTTCTGTTTCCATAACTCTTCATTGGTTGTTCGGTAGGGTTTTTTAACAAAACTCTTCCTTAACCGTTTACAATTAAACCATTTGGCTAGGGTTCTTTAACAAACTGTTCATTAACTGATAGTTGTTCAATCCTTAAAACTCGTCTTTAACCATTCGTTTAAACCTTATTTTAGTAGGGTTTCATTTTAGAACTCGCCTGTAGCTGTTTAGAGTTAGCACGCACAATCTACACATAATGACTTTAATATAATTTTATTGCTTGCTTCGGACACCTTATTTAAACCTCTCCAACCAAAATCCTCCTTAAGAGAGAATGATAGTAGAAAGAAACAATATGCCAATCAAAGATTACAATTCTTTATTGAAATAAAACTTTAAATGAGAAGCATTCAAGTGTTGGGCACATTCTTGTCATTCAAGTATTCAAAAAGTTAAGCTACATTCTTCAAGTCTTCCTGAAGGGTACTTCCCAATTCAGTGTAAGCTTGCCATATGTTAATTTCTTTTGAGCTTTGTTTGTCTTCCTCCAAACTAGGTCTTCTTTGTTGAAACTTCACGGCTTGAATTTGTTGTTGTAGCTCCTTGCTATCATTCTCCTACATCTTCTTCCCCGGATGACTCCTACTTCCCTTCATTCTTTTATGCTCTTAAACTCCGCTTTTATTTGTTTGTTGCTAAGTCTCATATTTTATACCAAACTTCTAAGAGAAGGTTCACCGTCCTCCACGGGTAGCATCACGTTAATATCATACATTAGGTTGAATGAAGTCTCTCCAGTGGTACCGTGCGATGAACATCGATAGGCTTAGAGAACTTTAGGCAACTCATCCACCCATGCTTCTTTGGCTAATCCTAAGTTTCGTTTAAGCTTAATCACTGTAATCTTATTCATGACCTCTGCTTGATGGTTCGTTTGAGCATGTTTCATCGAACAAGTATGCCTAAGTTTTGTAGAACTTCACAAACTTCTTGTCGAAAAACTCTTGGCCATTATCATTAATGAACATATGATGGAGACTAAAATGATGTGTGGTGTTTTACCATGCAAACATTTGCACTTTTCGATCAGGAAAGATCCAACAATGTCCATTCCCCATGGATAAAAAACCAAAGGAAGATATGCTATGCAATTCTAATGGGGAAATTTAACATTATTGCCATGTTCTTGACACGTTTTACACTTCTCAACAAATGTATTGCAATATGCTTCCATAGTTGGTCAATAATAGCCAGCTCGCAAGGCTCAGGCTTTAAGTGTTCTTTGTCCAATGTGGAGACCATAAACGCCATTGTGCATCTCATCTAACATGTAACGAGCTTCTTCCTCAATGAAAGCAAATTGTGTAATCTTCGTTGTGTCTGTTAGACTTATTCTATTGCCTTCATCCTGATCTTTCATCAGTGATTTAATCCTATCCCTCTAGTCTTCTCGCTCGGTTGTCGAGTTAGATATGCATTCCATAATAGGCTTTGTTAGCACTTGTCTTATTACTATAGATAACTACCTTTTTTCTTTGTCGCTTGCTAATTTAAATAATACATCAGCTCTAGTTTCTCCATTCGAGGTATATATTGGATGTCAACTATTTCAAAGTCTTTTATTAGCTGAGTAGCTTTATGATAATATTGGAGGTGTTGGTCATCCTTCACTTAAAAAGTTCTTTTCATTTGGATGGCAACAAGTTGGGAGTCAGCCTTTTACTCAACTCCACATGCTCCCATTTCATTCACTAAGGTTAGGTTGGCTATCAAGGCGTCATTTTTTGCATGGTTGTTGGGTATATTAAACTTGATCCCATGGAATGCCCTATTTTAGTACCATTGGACCCTTCCAACACAATTTCTACTTCCTCACCCTTTTTATCAAACAATCCGTCAACATGAATTTTTCATGTTTGATTTGGATGGTCGCCTTAATCCTGCAGTTCAGCGAAAAAATTTGCCAAGTGGTGGCCTCTGACTGAGCCATGCGATTCAAAACGAAGGTCGAACTCCGATAACTGCACGAACCAATTGACCATTCGGTCGATCAAGTTTATCTTTCTCAAGATCATTTCAATTGGGTCGTCTGTTTGGACATTTGCTTGATAGCTATGAAAGTATGACTTTAACCACCTTACTACTATTAATAGTGTCAATGTCACGTGTCATTGTCAAGTCACGTGGCATTGCATTAATCTCAATTTGGTTCACTTATTTTTATTTTGTCTCAATTTGATACCTGTAATTTTATTTTGTCACAATATAATCCTAATTTTCTTAAAAATTAAACAATTTTGTCCCTCTCAAAATTCAAACAAAATTTAATTTATATATAAATCTTTACAAATATTTTTATTGAAATTGATATTTTTAACAATATTAAATTTATTTATATTTATATTTAGTTAGTTATATAAATGTTAACTATGTTATTTAAACATATTTACTTATAAGAATTAAGAAAAAAAAGTATTTATGAAATTAAAAAAAGCTGCAATCTCACACATAACACCCATGTTAGTACATACAAAAGTTAAAGACTTATATAAGAAAAAAAATTTAAAAATAATTTTCTCATCACTTTTTACATTGGAATGACATTAAATTTTTTATGGAATAAAATAAAATTTTATTGATATATTAGTGTGAAAAAAATCTGGAGGGTCAATTGTGCCAGGGCTTATGACGTGGATCTATATAGCTTAGTAAGAGCTCATTCTATTCCATAATTTAGAAACAACAACTAAGAAAATTGAAATTCGATCATTTTTCAAAATAAAATATATACTAATCCTAATTACTATCAATCCAAAACTGCAATAATGGAATGAACAAAAGTTATTAAATATAATAAATGCATATTAAAAGTTAAATAAATTATGATATGACAAACATAAACAACTTATTAACGGTGGTGTTGTTACGAAACTAATGACACGTGATACTCTCGTTAATGGTATTAGTACATAATTAATGACATTGTTTTAATTTTTTTTAAATTATTGAGACAAAAAAAATTAAAGACCTATTTGAAAAAAAATCACAGAAAATAAAGACCATTTGTATAATTAAACCTAAAAAATAATAATTTTCTCATAATTTTTACATTGCTTTAACAAAATGTCTCATTGGAATAACATTAATTTTTTTAGTGGAATAAACTAAAATTTATTGAATATATTAGTGTGAAAAAATATGCACCATTGTGACCAGGGCTTATGACGTGGATTTACATAATTCAGCAAGAGCTCATATTCCATTTCATAATTTAGAAAAATACAATTAAAAAACTCAAATTCGATCACTTTTCAAAATAAAAATATATACTAATCTTAATTACTATAAATCCAAAACTGCAATAATGGAATGGAACAAAATGTATTAAATATAATAAATGCATATTAAAAGTTAAATAAATTATTATACGACAAACATAAACGACTATTACTTGCTATAATCGTTTATTTATTTTTTAGATATATAAATAATTTAAATAAAGTATCCATGTTAATTTTGTGATTCTTATAATGTCACACCAATTCAACACTCTACCAAAATTCAATTTAATATTATTATAATAAGTATTAAACTTGACTTTACAAGTTTTTGTAACTGATCTCATATCAATAAATAAAACATTATTTCTGTAATTTCTTTTCTAGTAAAAGATATATCTTTTAAGTAATGTTAATAATGTAAGCAATGTGTGTCATTGTTCCCCGTACAAATTTTACTAAACAACTTTGTAAATAAATGTATCAAAAATAATCTTAGGTATTGGCAAAGACAAATAATAATCAATACATTCATATTTTTGAGTAACAATAACAAAAAGAAAAATGAAAAGTTTCCTTCTTTTACATTAATACACTACCAATCACCTTTTGTATCCAAAATTCAATAATTAAAGGCATTAATTTTAGAAAATATATTTGCTTAAATTCAAGAAAATCACTGTAAACAGATAACAGGTAAGTGATTGTTATTTTTTATCCAAAAAAACCTCTGTTTGTTAATGGTGTTCTTGCACAGATGAAAATAACCAAAAGGTAAGTATTAAATTTGAACATTCTCTTGATGGTTTTAATTGAGAAGATCGTTTTGTACTATAATTTAAAAATGAAAAAACTTTTAATTCCGATCAGAAAAAGAAAAAAAAAGTATTACCTTTGGAACCCGAGTAATCAAAGTAAGAGAAAACACTGATTAAACACTAAACCTGCTTAAATAACTTTAGCTAAGGTAACATCATTTTCTACTAAACAAAAAGACAACATTAAGTGACAGTGAAGAGAGAGTGAGATCAGAATTTAGATCAGAGAGACAAAATAAATAATAATAATAATAATAATAATAATAATAATTAGTAATATAAGAAGAAAAACGTGTAAAAGGAAAATCTATCACCAAAACATGTATAAAGGACCCCTTTATCTCTGCATCCATTGCCCCTCACAGACAGTCTCTCTCTCTCTCTCTTCTCTGTTTCTCTCTCACTCACTTTCTCTGTCCAGAATGCCTCTATTCTCCTGTGTCGGTAACACTGTGATAGAAAGGTTATAGAGAAGAGAAGCATTGATAGGCACAAATTGTGAGAGACAGAAGAGAAAGCAGAGAGAAACTTTTTTCCATGTTTGGGAGAGAGAGATCTGCAACATAAGTGTCATTCCCAACAAGGGCATTGCAGATTTTTATTGCCATTTCAACGCCATACAAAAAGCTCACACCTTCAAACATCCTCAAAAACTTTCACTCCTTCAACTTTTCTTCTCACTCTCTCTCACAGCACACACCCACCTGCCAGAATGGTTGATTCAGAGCCAAAGTTCTTCATCCCGGAGTCAATCCAGGGCGTCAATTTCGACGTCACGGCACAGATGAGGATGGTCTGGGAGGTCATTAAGGCGCCGCTGATCGTGCCGCTGCTCAACCTGGCCGTGTACATTTGCCTCGCCATGGCCCTCATGCTCTTCATGGAGAGGGTCTACATGGGCATTGTCATCATCCTCGTCAAACTCTTCTGGAAGAAACCCCACCAACGCTACAGGTTTGAACCCCTCCAAGAAGACGAGGAACTCGGCAACACCAACTTCCCCGTCGTCCTTGTTCAGATTCCCATGTTCAATGAAAAAGAGGTCTGCAAGATTCTCCCCTCCCCTCTTTCTCTCTCACTTCTGCAATCTCCATACACGTTTCAAGATCCCACATTGGAGAATTATATAATTAAAACAGTGTATATAAATGATTGAGTATTAGTTGGGTTTGACTGTTACAATGTCCTGTGTATATAGATTTTTCCTAACTTCAAAACTATTGTTTGTACTATCATGTATAATTTTATTGGGTTTGTTAATTATTGGATCAGGTGTACAAGGTGTCAATTGGAGCAGCTTGTAATCTCTCATGGCCCGCGGATCGTCTTGTGATTCAAGTGCTGGACGATTCAACTGACCCTGCCATCAAGGTTTTATTTATTATTAACAATTACACAGTTTGGTTTTTTTCTTCAATTTTTTCAGTTTATGTGAAAGATTTATGTAACTGTGCTTGTGCATTATTACTAGTATTATTATTATAATATTAGTATTGGTATGATGTTTGATTGGAGTATAATGTTGGTAATGCATTTATGATTTGTGGAGTTTGGTGTATGAATTGATTGAATCTGTGTATTGAGTGTGGAAGATTTGGGACTGTGATTGCAGCAAATGGTGGAGATGGAATGCCAGAGATGGGCAAGCAAAGGGATAAACATAACATACCAAATCAGAGAGACTCGAGGTGGATACAAAGCTGGTGCTCTAAAAGAAGGCCTAAAACGTAGCTATGTGAAACATTGCGAGTACGTGGCAATTTTTGATGCTGATTTTCGTCCAGAACCAGATTTTCTCAGACGTTCCATTCCTTTCTTGGTGGGCAACCCCGACATTGCTCTTGTTCAAGCTCGTTGGAGATTTGGTAAATAAAAAAAAAATATATATATATATATATCACCAATTCTTATTCATTCTTATTGCAACTACTTTTTTACATTGTTTTTCTTTATTAACACAACAACTCCTTTAGTGTCGGTGGCATTTAATTTGGTTTATTTTAATTTAAGAAAATTATTAATATTTATTATGTGGACTTTCACTTTCCCCTTTGTCTCGGGTTGACCCGTTAGCTCACAAAACAAATCCTTCAATCACGGGTGGGGGCCACCGGCGAAGCACTGTGAAGGTTGTCTCCTTCAGGATCATGTCCCCATTCAGAACAGTAACTTAACAAGTGAAACAGAGTGTCAAGAAGAAACAAATAAAAAGCTTCACTCTTTTTTCATCCACTCTTGCTGCCAGCTCACAAAAATCTAACCTTTCATAGTTAATGCACACACACAAATATAATAATAATAATAGTGAGATTGTGAAAAGATTACATACTTCCAACAACATCAGGGTTGGTTTGTAATGTGTTGTTCTGCTTATGATGTTTTGAGAAAGACAATTAGTGTTTTAATGGGGGCAATTGGGTAAAATTAAGTGGATGAACTCTTGGTGTTGTGGGAGTAGTAGTATCTTTCCACATCCTACAAAAGGTTGATGATGGGGTTAAAAACTTGGAACATCTTGCTATGAATAAGTTACAAAAATGGTATTAAATTTATCTTTCTCTTTGTGGGGTTCATAGAGCGACCCACACAGCCTGACACATTTTATTTTTTCATCCCTCTAGGGGCAACCATTTGGGGAAGAACATAGAACATGGTGAGAGGGGTAAAATTGTTATTTTCAGTATCCATCCAAACTTCAAAGTTCCCAATCCAGCGAACCCACTT
Source organism: Vigna angularis (assembly GCF_016808095.1). Taxonomy (NCBI): domain Eukaryota; kingdom Viridiplantae; phylum Streptophyta; class Magnoliopsida; order Fabales; family Fabaceae; genus Vigna; species Vigna angularis. Next base: position 32,701,745 of record NC_068974.1, on the reverse strand, counting down.
CCCACGTGCCTTTGCAGAATTTTTTGGGCTTAGATAAAAATATATATATAAAAAATAATAACAGTGAGAAGAGTACCATGTGCCTCATAGTGGACCTTACTCTCCCTTGCCGACACTTCTCAAATTCCCCTTCTCTCTTATTACATCACCCAAACTTATAACATTAATCAAATTAAATAATAATCTTAGTTAGGTACAATTTATATATATATATATATATATATATATATTAGTTGAATTATATAATAGGGCAATATTGTTCATCTAGTGTAGCACAAAAACTAGTGTTGGTTTATTAAAATTCTATATCTCCAATCACATTCTCGAATTAAATTAATTTGAGCAACATTTATTTGGAGAAAAAAAAAATGAATGTTGTGATGACATGTGCAAGTGTGGGGTCAATGCTGACTTTTGCTTTATTGTTGTAGTTGTGGTTGCATTTTTCCTGATTCTGTGACATGTGAAAAAGTTAATTAAGTAGCAAAGTAAAATAGTATGATCAATAGTCAAAATCCTTCTTTTAACCCTTTTAATGGTTGGTTCAAATTTTTAAATTGTTAATAGCCATCTAATCATTTTCACCTTTTAACTATAAAGTTTGCATCTTAACGTGTTATACTAACTGGGTAATTTTTTATTTTCTTTTACAGTGAATGCTGATGAGTGTTTGTTGACAAGAATGCAAGAGATGTCTCTGGATTACCATTTCACTGTAGAGCAAGAAGTTGGGTCAGCCACTCATGCTTTCTTTGGATTCAACGGTAATTCGCTTAACTTCTTTCTTTCTACTCTTCCAAACATGTTGACCTTACCTACTTCAGTGACACATTTGTTACACAGTAGTACATGGTCATAGCATAGGTGATTCATAGGTTGTTGTAGCATGATGTTCTTTTACTGGAAAAGTTTCTGATTTTGGACCTTAATGCAGGAACTGCTGGTATTTGGAGAATAGCTGCTATTAATGAAGCTGGAGGGTGGAAAGACAGAACAACAGTGGAAGATATGGATCTTGCTGTTCGTGCTAGTCTTAGGGGATGGAAATTTTTGTACCTCGGAGACCTCCAGGTGAATCAATGTTCCATCTACTTCCAAAATGAACAATTAATATTTTGCATTATGGAGTTATATGAATTATGATATGTATTTTCTTATACTAAGTAATTGTACCCTTTTTGTAATGACACTTTATACAGGCAAAAAGTGAGCTTCCAAGTACTTTGAGAGCCTTTAGATTCCAGCAGCACAGATGGTCTTGTGGTCCTGCAAATTTGTTCCGCAAAATGGTTATGGAGATAGTAAGGAACAAGGTGAGTACTTTCTGTTTTATTCTGTATGTTCTGATGTAAGGGACAATGTAAGTGTTTCTTTCTGTGTTCTGATGTTTAAACATTTATGCAGAAAGTTAGATTCTGGAAGAAAGTGTACGTTATATACAGCTTCTTCTTTGTTAGAAAAATCATAGCTCACATGGTCACTTTCTTCTTCTACTGTCTTGTGATTCCTCTCACAATCTTGATCCCTGAGGTTCACGTTCCCATATGGGGAGCTGTTTATATTCCTTCTGTCATAACCATTCTCAATTCAGTAGGAACACCAAGGTACGGTTTGCCCTTGTTTTTGATCTGTTTTTGCCATTGATGTTGCAGACTTCAAAATTTGTTCTAAAAATTGTGTGCAACTTTGGTAGGTCCATTCACCTTCTGTTCTATTGGATCCTCTTTGAGAATGTGATGTCTTTGCACCGTACAAAGGCAACATTTATAGGTCTCTTAGAGTATGGGAGAGCTAATGAATGGGTTGTGACTGAAAAACTTGGTGATTCTGTCAATACCAATAACAAGAATAAATCAGGAGATGCTGCCAAGAAGAATGTTGCCACCAAGGCACCCAAAAAGACTCGATCCAAATTTGTTGAAAGGTCAGTTTCTGAGTTTTATTTTTACTTATTTTTCCTAAGCAAATAATTATGTTTGCATTTGGGATTAGTCATGCACACACACTTGCATAATGCAGATGGGTTCTAGACTGTGTGTGACCAATAATTTAATGATTGCAAGGAAATAATTCCATAGGTTCCTACTTATTAGTGAATAGTTTCTAGATATTCTTCATTGTAACAGTTAAGATTCTCTTTGGGTAGGTAAACATTTATATGAAACTTTTTTAAGTCCACTTTCAAATCAACAGCATCATGCCATGCCACCCTAATCAAAACATTTCTGTCACATGCACATGAATATGACAGAAGAATTTAGAAAACCACATGCCCTTGTCAAGATCTTACAAGAAAAAAGTTTAAGACTGCTGTTTTCCCTATTTTTTACGAGTTAAACAGTTTGTTTTGAATTTGTTAATCATGGTCTCCTTAAAAAACTAGTTATTGGTGGTCTGTTATTTTTTGTTATATATGTTTTGAAATAACAAAGACAGATAATCCTTTACTGTAACGTTATTGAGAACATGAGAATTATCAAATGTACCAAATTTACCCCGAAACTCCATTGGTGAGTTCATTTGCAGGAATCCTTGCAGATAAAAAGTAGGAGGAAAGAGAGAAAGGGAAATTGAATTAAGAGGGAAATGGATTTATTAAGGTTTTAAGAAATGTATATATATATATATATATATATATATATATATATATATATATATATATATATATATATATATATATATATATATATATATATATATATATATATATATATATATATATATATATATATTGCTAGCATAGGGTTTTTGAAGTTCTTTCCTTTTTCTTCTTTCCTTATTCCTTTTTCTCTGTAATCTATTATTTCTATTTATTCTTCATTGTAACAAAAGATTCTAAAAAAATTTCTGTCATGCCACCCTAATCAAAACGTTTGTCACATGCACATGAATATGACTGAAGAATTTAGAAAACCACATGCCCTTGTCTGGATCTCAGAAAACCCACATCAACAAATAATTTTAGCATAAACTCAAAATATGTAGTAATAAAGGAGAAGTTATGTCCCACTTTTCTACTCAATTATTATTATTAGCTCACTTTATTAATCCAACACATGCCAATTCAGAATGTCTAAGCCAAATCATCATACTTTTTACATTATTGAGAACTTGAGAAGTACAAAATGTACATAAAAGCTCTTAAAAGTTGTGATATTATTATTAGGCCTCTAATTATGATTTGTTTTGTTGTTTGAACATGAACAGACTTAACTTACTGGAGCTGGGATTTGCTGCATTCCTCTTCTTATGTGGTTGCTATGATTTTGTGCATGGGAAGCACAACTACTTCATCTACCTCTTCCTTCAGACCATAACATTCTCAATTGTAGGATTTGGCTATGTTGGCACCATTGTGTAAAGCTCAATGAGCCAAATTCTGAAAAAAAGTTACTTAAGTTTCATCAATCAATGTTGTGTCCATATTTTTCTAGTTTCTCCTCAAAAAACATACATCATGGGAGGCTGATTTCTTCAACCAACAAAAGCTGTGCCAAAGCATCTACACTACAGCTAGTTTAGAGCAAATCATTTTCAACTTTGGAAAAAAATTAAAAGTCATTTCCAAGATTTCATTGCCATCCATCAAGAAGATACAAAAATCACAGGCAAAGTGCTGTTATTACTAGAATTGCATCACACAGGCTTAATGGCAGCTATTATGAAGATGTACCAAAAAGTGCTTAAGTTAGAGCCTTAGACATCATAAGTAGACAGTGTGATTTTGTTTGCATAGATTGTTTTGTGAGATCTTATAGTTATATATTTCGTGAGTCCTTTTATTTGTTAGGTTTGCTTAGTCTGAGCCAAATAATGTGGTGGATAAAAATGCACTTCTAATTCATGTTATTTGTCATTTTTTTTCCCCAAGGAATGAATTCTATTTACCATACATGCAATCATTTACTACTTTCTTTCACATTTTGTTTGTGTGGACAACTATAGAGTAAAAATAAACTCATATTCTTTAATGTTTTACCAATGATTTTTCTCCTTCTTTCTCCTATTTATTACAATAAAAAGTTTGTTTTCCTTTTAAAATAACACTTTTTTTTTATCACATTGTTCCATCAGAATTGGGTTGAATCTAAAGTCTCTTTAACTTCTCAAAAGATATAGACTTGAAAGACTAGGTGCCCTTTTGAATTTGTGTCAAATTTGAAACAAATTCTTATTCCTTTTTATTCAAAATTTTAAAATCAAAAGAGTACCCACTGAAATGAAAAGTGGGGTGCAAAAATTTGCAATTTTTGATAAACTTCAATAAAAAAAATAAAACAATTCTCTTAAAAAAATATTTATTCACCTTTTGGAATCTCTTACAAGAAACTGAAAAATAAGTTACTTGGTTACAAAGAATGCGAATATTCCCTAGTCACTATAGCTTTCTCCTACCGACACCTTTTCTGTCTATGCTCTCTATGATTAAGCTCTAATGCATATTTTTATTCACTCACACCTTCATGTTTATTTTTATTTTTTTCATTTATTATTTAAAAACTACATCATATTTGATTACTTAACCTTCCGACAAGAAAACAAATAATTGTAAAATTTTCAGATAGCCCTTTCAATCATTTTCAATAGTTCAGAAAAAAGGAGTTCTTTTGTTTTTTTCAGTCTTTCCTTTGCACTTATTTTAATACATGTCATGCTATGAGGGAAAAGCATGGGATGCCATATTGCAATTTTTGATAATATCTTTCAACTTTTATAGAAACAAACATTAGGATAAGAAATCAAATGCAGTTGTGCATGTGCTGTTTGTTCTCTTCTCTAAAACTACACCATCAACCATAATTTTTTTTCACTCACTAGACCTCTGTTTCAACTGACTAACATTCTCAAGCCAGTTGTCTTAATGCAAATAGCTCAATTATAACTCTTCCTTAATATTGCTTCATCATGTTACTAAGAACATGATGTTCTTTGAATATTTTTAGATAATCATAAGATAAATCCAGAAGAATATTAATGAGACATAATTTCAATTTATATAAGTTCAATTTATATAATATATTGAACTTATCTTTAATTTAAAACAGTAAAAAAAATAAACTCACACCAATAGAATCATGATTTCATTAAAACTACTATGTTTCTTGGATTTTTTTTGAGGTAATCACACAATAAATACAATACCAATAAAGTATAAATTCAATTCATATAATATATTAATACTATTTTTGGAATTTGTATTTCATAATATGAAAAAAAATATTTAAATTATTTTTTGTTTCAGTCCTCAGCTATCTAAAACTATTAAGCAAAATAAAAAAAAATAAACTTTTTTCTTAAATAATATTTAATTATTTTTATTTAATGTGAGACTTAAAGTTATATTTAAATTTTTAACCTTTTAAAAAATATATATCTTTTAAATTTCATCAAAAGATTAAAAATAAGCAGAAAGGCCTTTTGGATGGTAACATGTGATGATAAGAATCATTAGTTGTCATTTTGGTTACTTGAGGCAAAAAGGGTCATTATCATTATGAATGTAACCTTTTTCACCAGTTTTATACTCCTTTAAATTAATTACTGTCTAATAATTTCGTTGGCATTGCACACTTTATGAAGACACCACTCAATCTTAGTCCTTAATCCTCATATAATAAAGAGGGTGCTATTAATTAAACTAAGTTTCTTAAGATAATTTTTACCTTTAGTTTAAAAGGTATGTCAGAATGATTTCCTTATTTTATAAAGAAAATAGATACTTTCAAGGTAAGATTTTTCTCAAAAGCCTATGATAAAGGTCAGAGTACCAGCTACATTTTGTTCTTTCATCATATTCATCATGAAATCAAATCCTATTTCTCACAAAAAGCATTGTGAAAATTTAGACCATAGTAGAAAAAATTTGAAACTCTTGTGCTGAAACTCAAACAAAATAAATGAATAATCAATTAGTCTTAAATTACACCAAAACATAATGACTTAATCAATACACACAAATCTTTATGGTAGATATTAAGTAACTTCACGAATTTGTTTTCAATATTACTTCAAAAGACAATTTATCAATTAAATATCTTATTTATATATAAATTTATGTTATTTTTTATTTTATTTGATATGAGAGTGTATTTGTATCTAACACTTTATTTAATAAAAACATGTATGAAAATAAAAATTGAATATGAGAAATTGAATATCATACCTTATGATACAACTAAATGCACCTCTAAATAAAATTTCTACAATATTGTTGCACTGCACTGATTTTTTTATTTCAAATATTTGTATCTGTGGTCATTGATAATTACTTTTCCACTTTGGATTTTCTAATAATATGAAGTGGCTGTATATGCTTTTTGGACCACCAGAGATTCCTTAATGTTTCTGCCTGTTTACAATATTAATTTAAGTTTGGTTTAATGAGGTTATGTTGTTTTAAAGTTTTTTTTTTCAAATGTATGATTTTTTTAGTCAAGAAACTAATGATAAATGCATAATTTTATTTTTTATTTTTCATTTTTAGTTTAAAATTTTCTTTCAACTTAAATTTATTTTTGTAACTTCTTCTTTAACGTAATAGTGGTAGTGATGCAGTAAAGTAACTTGATCGTAAAAATTAAAAGAAATTAATTATCATTTTACTTTGTTGCTCCTTTTTACAAAATGTGAAGTTTGACCCTTTAATTTTATTTTTGAAAAGTTAAATTAAAAAATTTTAATTTTAAGAAAACTAAAAATTTGCTGGCTGTGGGGTTCGAACCCACGCGCACTTATATGCAGAAGATCTTAAGTCTTCCCCCTTAACCACTCGGGCAAACCAGCTTCTTCTTATAAAGTGCAAACTTTTAAAATTACTTTTTATATTTTAGTGCTTCTAACGGACACTATTTATGTTTCAGTACTTTTGGTAACCCATTATTGATTTATTAATTAGTTTTCATTTTAACAAAAAATTAATTAACTCTCTGAATTTTTAAAATGTAACAATACACATTGATGATTTTAATTTACATAGTTATAAGACATTTGACGGAAATTGCTTTCCACGTTTGAAAATGACATTTGTAGTTTCTATGGTGTTATATATTTTTTAATAAATTTTAAAAGAATATCAAATAAATTATAATTTTATTTTAATTTATATTTGGAACAAATATTGTTTCATATTCTTAAAAAAAAAACAGTTGTTTGCAGAAGCTACTTAAAAAGAAAATTAATCAACTCAAGAGCATATCAGAATCTTACAAAGTGAAGAGTTGTTTCAAGCAATAATCAATGGCCTACATAACTCCTACAGATATCTGCACGCTCTTATAAACTAATGACATAAATTAAATAATGTATTATTGTATTTTAAAAACTGAACTTTATATTAAATCTTAAAAAATCAATTATTACAACTTAAAATTTAGAGATTTTATTTAACATTTCTTCATGAGAGAGATAAATTGAACAAAATAAGTAAATAATACAACTAATACCTTTTTCAATATTATAAACCTTTTATGTAAATAAAAATTAACTTTCTCTATTGGTTAATCTCAGAACCCATTTAAAACTCACTAAAAGCCCCATTTGAGTGGACGCCAAGTGTAAGCGAACGGGACGTCTGAAATTCAGAAAGTGAAAGACAGGTGTGTGATGCAGATTGGACGAACGGTTTTGACGGTAGGAGTAAAACTGAAACTTTCAAATTTTCGTGCCACTTCTCTGCATGCACCATCCATCTTCAACCTTCTGAAATCTCCTCCTTCTCTCTAGATTTCTTCATCTTCTCTCTAAGAAATCTTAACCATTCCTTTCTCCGATCATCACTCAAGCACCATTTCCACTCTTCCGGTCTCAAGGGCTTTCGGTTGAACCAATCAGTTTGTGAAGCTGAGCTGGTAAGTTCTTCTCTTCACTCAGTCGTGCGTTTTCCTGGACGTGCAAACCAAGTTCTGGTTTCATGTGTTGATCACTCTTCTAAAATGAGTGGTTCTGATAGTGTTTTGGTTTTCACTTGGTTTAGTTTTGGAAATTGTTGAGCGTTGAGGGTAGAAGGACTTATAGAGATAAACCAATAACCATATCTGGAAGCGTTCGGTCAAGTTAGAGGTAAGGGAAGCTTAAATAATTTGATTTTATGTTCGTTTTGAATGGATGCATGCTCGTTGAATTGCTGAACGAATATGATTGTTGCTATGTTTTTGACTGTATGAAGTATGAATATTTACTATGATATGGATGTATGAAATTATGAAGATAGATGTTGAGAAATGAATTGATATAAAGAATTCTAAGTATGTAATTCCATATGAAAATTGATGTTTGTCACTGAAGGTCTTTGACCGTTCAGTTTTCTTGTGGACTCGGTTGGAACTGGATTCTTTCATTTGGATGGAATTCCAGTTGAGGACCGAGCGTCTTCGTTTAGTAATATTTGTATATAAGCATTCAACCAAGGATATTCGTTCCTTGGTATTCTGTTATAAACTTAAGTATATCTATATGGATCTGTATATTTCGTTCATTCTTGAACACTAGTTAAATGGTATCTTATTTCATTTATCAAGCCTTTCTTCTATAAGTTTAGTAGTGCTCGGTCTTACATCAAGCGCTCGTACTAAGTAGTGCTCGGTCTTACACCAAGCACTCGTATTAAGTGGTGCTCGGTCTTACACCAGGCGCTTGTTCTCGTTTTCGTAATTTAATTTTTAAATAAGAGCAATCGGCCAAAACCAATAGCATTCGGTCTCTACAGTGCTCGGTCTTCGACCAGTACTCGTTCTCCTTGATGTTAAAGTCATAAATAAGCTAAGTATTTATAGGGTTCGGTTTCTTCATATAATTCTGTCACTTATTATTATTCGATGTCCTACAGTATCAGTTTCTATGGTGTTCGGCCTAGAGTCTTAGTACTCGGCCTAGGCTTATTGGCGTTCAATCTAAACTCTCATGAGTCAGTTCATTAAATTGGCTCACCTTGTAAATAACGTTCGATTTTATTAGTCTTTGAGAAATATTATTGTAATCGGTCTCTTTCTCAACCCCTATAGTAACTCTCTCGGTTTTGATCTATTTTGGAACTGGAGACCTCTCGGTCTCACTCCAAGTGTTCGATCTCGTTTGGGGTTGAAGATTAACGTTCGGTATTCTGTATCCTAAGGGATCTTTATTCAAATTGGTTCAGTTGAGGTTTTAATAATGAAAGATGATGGAATATGATATGGATGAATTGACTTTGGTTATGAACGAATATTCCGGGGAGGAATAGCTCATGAATGTATATTGAAATTGGTAACGTATGAATGTGGGCATGCTAAGCTGGCGGTTCATCATGATATTCCGTGATTACTCGTTTCTCACGTAGAGAAGGGTAAGTCATGTGTGGGAATGACAGGAGGTCCTAGTCCTTGTGGTTAATTTGGATGGAACGGACTAACCTTGGGTGGCAGCTATTGAGGGTATCCCAGTTACTACATCACCCGGGTGCACGAACGTCGTAGGTACACAGAATTCATACAGTCCGGACAGTCAGAGTCTAGTATTAGGCTTTGCATGTAAAAGTGAATGAACTATCTCGTTTATTTGAATTGTGTGAAATCTATGTTGATACTTGAATTGAATTACATAAGCTTACCATACTCCTGTCTTGTCCGTTTTGTACGTTTGGTGGTTGTCCTTCTGTTGCAATGATCATCCATGTGGATGTGAGCAGAAGGAGAAGCGTTGTTGGAAGAGGCGCTGGAAGAAGAAAATTTGGTAGAGGTAGATGTTAAGATCGAACAGTAGAACCGTTCGGCCATCTGCTGTTTTATTATTTTAGAGGACCGTTCGGTATAAGTATTTTGTAAACCGTTCGGTCTAGGATTGTATATTTGTACAGTTTTAAATCCTTGCTATTTTGTAAGGCCGTTCGGTCATAATCGTACGTTCTATCTTTTGTAAGAACTGATCTATAGTATTATGAATGTGATGTTCCTATTATATGACTTTACTCTATATTTTGGGATGTTAAAGTTAATAAGTAGGTAACCATACATTCATTTTTTGAATAATTTACTTGAATCCACTATTTCTTGTTGCTATGTTAATTATTTTCCTAGATGTTTTTTTTATCTTTTTTTCCTTTCCATGTTGTATTATTTAGGTACATTTCATCTTTTCTTCCCTTATATTTTATCCAGTCAAATAAATATAAAAATACAAAAACAAATATTATTATCATTTTAATTTATTTTTAGTCTTTAAACTTTATTGTCAAATTAAAATTTATTTTTGTTTTAAACTATGATATAAATTGGTTTCCTAATTATTAAAACGAATAAATATAATCATTTTTAATTAATTTAATTTGTTTACATATAAAATAATATTTTAGTTTGACGTTGAGTTATTTGAAATATTTTAACTTAAATGTTAGTCTAAAATATTATTTAAACTTATAAAAAGACTAAGATCTTTGAATCATAATATATTATGTTAATTTACTTCTTTTATTATTAATTTACTTTTAAAATTTAAACACCAATATATATCAAATTTTAGATAAATAATTTAAATTTTATGTTAAAGTTTAGAAATTATAAATGTATTTAACCGTATTATTATTAAATAAAATTAAATATTTATCAATAATTTTAAAAGATATACATGATTAAGTAATATTTAAAACTAATAGATATATATTTGTCATTAAATATTACATCGAGATTCTGATTACAATAATATCGATATGTTACAACTTAATAGAAAACTTAATTTTTAATTTTGAAAAATAAAAGTTAGAGAATGTTTGAAAAACTTAACATTAATTTCGTTAGTGCTTATGGGCATTGATGATGAACGAAATTGTTTTACTCTTTAAAAAAAATTGGAAAGATTTTGATATCTATCTTTAGTATAAAATAAATGTACAAAGGGATGGATAATTTCTACCAAATAAATTATAGAAAGATCATATTTTTTAATGAATTATAAACAAACTATAATATTATTTTTTTAAGCCACCTATTATAATATAAAAAAAAAGTCTAATTTATTCACATTTCATACCGAATGCAAATCATTCTTTCAACCCACATTTATTTTACCATTATTTGTCGTAACATTGAGAGTGCAGCGTTCTAATGAAATATCATCTCTTTTTTCCAAAATTTTTTATGGAATTCCAGTTTAAGTTGAAAAGAAAATTCAAAACACATAGGATTGATTAAAAATACAATGTATACAAATGCAATTGAGCAAAGGAAAAAGTTAAAACCGAACTATTAATACATAACAAAAACATTGGAGCTAATTTTAAAAAATTATTTGTAATTTTATATTATCAAAGAAACGATTAAAACAAATGATGAGATCTGAAAAAAATAGAATTACTTGTTGATTTGATCTGCTTTTAATAAATAATAACTCAGATATTAGAAAAATATAAAGCCAATAATACATACTAACGTGATTGCTACTTTTGAATATTAACTTAGACGAAAGATGAAAACAAAATTGCTTTGTTCTATAGCCTGAAATTATAAATGCCATCAAAAGACAAAGGAAAAGCACCTTCAAATATGATAGGAAAGCATTTTCTTGCAATTAAATTATCATTGCATAAGAATCTCACCATCTAAATGAATTCTAGAATAAAGTGAGATTGCAACACTTGGAAAGGATACCACCCAACAAAAACAGAGTAGAATGATAAAAAAGTGGATTTGAAAAGAGCAGATCCATCATAGGCCTCATCGATATCAAAAAGAAAAATCCACACCTTGCGTTCATATTTAAACAAAGGTTTCCCAGCCCTTGAGATAAAAATTCGAACGAACTGAAACTACTCACAGTAATACAAGGGAAAATTACTACTTGAGTACGCTAAAATGCAATATCACTGACCACCATGCTTGGCCTTCTTATGTTGTTGCAACCCATCTTCGTTGGCAAAATTCCTACAAAACCATAAAATAATTAAGCACAAGATATATTATATAAAGCTCGTAAAGCTATTATTCTTCAAGGTCTAGTGCTATTTTTTAAAATACAATCGTACCTTTTACAAGATCCACAAGATAGTTGTCCAGCAGAAGTGGGAGACTGCACTTTTGTGACGTTTTTGGGAGTCTTTCCACCTTTCTTCATAGGATAGGGAGTTGCTACATGTACACTTTTTTTACCATCTACAAGAAATTTTTTTATCAGAATATTACCAGTCAGTGTACAACAATTACTATAAGCATTTATAACTTGGATACTTCACTATATGCCTCGTACAACTTGAATTGAAAATGCATTAATCAATAACACTAATTTAAGATGCACTGGTATACGGTATAATAGACATATATGAAAAAGAAATATGTGAATATGATACCAGTCTTCTCAGGAGTAGCAGTTTTAGCTTTCTTGGAAGAGATTGGAGTTTTTGAGGCAGACTCATTTTGTCTCTTCTTTCCCTGATCAATATTCATAAGAGAAAGTCACATCTAAGATATGGTGAAGTTGTTTAGAAACTCTTCCATTATAATTAAAGACAGTATATTTTGTGACAAATAAAAAATATATACATGTTACAGAAGAAATAAATATCTTACCTTCTTCGCAGGGGTCTCTTCCTCACTTTCACTCTCCTCATCACTATCGCTACCATCATCCATCTACAATTTTCAAAGATGGAAAATTATCACAAACGGGTAAGAAAAAACAAGACATTATTTCCATAAAGACAAAAAAAGTATTTACTTAAACTAAACAAGACTTGCAAAAACATTAAGGTGCTATGAAGAAATCTTTGGAAGGAAATCATTCTTTGGAAGCATTACCTTATGCTGTAAATTTGGATTTAAAAATAACACATCTTGATATCTCAAATAAAATAGAGTACATAAAACTTTAATTTAAACCATTGGTGACCAACATACCTCGTCAGAATCAGATTCATCATTACCAGCAAGCTCATCGTCAGATTCGTCAGAATCAGAATCATCCTCTTTCTTTGGATCAACAGTCTTTATTTGTTTTACAGATGCACCTTTCACGGAAGCAGGTTTAGAGGGCTTGGTAACCTTTGCTCCTTCAGCTTTTGTTACAGGCTTCCCTAAAAGAATATAACTATTAGCTATCTACAAACTAATACACACAATTAAACAACATATTTCCCATACAGAGGAAGAATTTACCATTATCTTGACCTTTCAAGGGAAGAGCCTCCTCCTCTTCTTCACTATCTACTCAAATTTCACAAAATAAAACCATGCTTTAGCAAACAAATTATATAACAGAACAGTAATACCAGGTTACAGAGATACAGTTGATCCTCACCAGAAAAGTCAGAAATGTTACCGTCGTCCCTAATGCCACAGCAACACATAAGTTAAGGAAAAGTGAAAGATGAAGCAGGTATGTAAATGAATTCTATTTTGGTAAAAATAAAATCCTTATCTCAATGCCACGACCATACCGCCATTACAGTAAGAAATTTAAATAAACCATAAACATCAACAAAATAGGTCCAGAACCAAGGTTTTAAATTATCTTTGCTGTCAAAATTTCTTGACATTCATTGATATTGCAGAAAATTGCAGACAAATTAGGTCTATTGCAGCTTCAATTGCAATCACAGCCACAGTAAGTAAAAAAAAAAAATCGAAAGACAAGTAGCGACCACTAACCCTTTTAAGAACCTTCACACAAAACATTTAGAATATAAAGCGTTACTTTCTCTAGAAAATAACAATATATAGTAATGAATCGAGAGTGTAATATGAAGGAAGGATACGTCAGAACTTTGTATCCACAAAAAAATACACTGGCACTTTTCGAAGAGTGCGAAAGCTCAGAATCAGAGTCGAGAACCAAATCCAACGAAAGGTGAGGGATATCATCCTTTTTAAGGGTTCCCAAAACAATCTTCTGATCACCAACTTTCAAGTACACAACCACAGGTTCATTTGCCTTTTCCTTTTTCGCCTCTCCAAGGGCAACCTGAGAAATGTGTATATACGCACTCACTGGATCCATGGGATCAACCTTCACATTTTGCCCAACCTTAACCTCAACACCTAAATTTCAAACCAAGACATAACATTAAGATCACATCGCCAAAATCATTCACCGATTCCGCAAAAACATACATAAACATTAGCACATGAAACTGTGATCCGACAGTTTGAAGAAGAATCGATCAACTTAGGATATTACAAGAAATGACGGAAAAAAAATGAAATAAAGAAAAAAAGGAGAAAAAGTTACCCCAAAACTCCATTGGTGAGTCCATTTGCAGGTACCGAAGAGAAAAGCTAAGGGGAAAAAGGAGGAAGAAAAATTGAATTGAGAGAAATGGATGTGAGGGTTTAAGAAATGTATATATAGTGCTTTATGCAACTCGTTAGGGTTTTTGAAGTTCTCCGCGCCTCTTTCTTCTTCCTTTTTCTTTTTTTTTTTCTCTTGAAAAGAAATTGTCCGATTAGTTTTATATATATTTATTATTATTACTATTTAATATATTAATTTAGCATTTGTTTTGTTTTGTCCGAAATATTTTGTTTACTCTTTTTTATATTGAGCATGATCTTTGTTTTAAAGCACAATTATAGATTAAACTTAGCTAATCAATCAATATTATTATTGTATAATTATTATTATCTTTTACTATATCTGTGTGTTTTGATTAACGTAATTGTTGCTATTTTAAAATTAAGGTAATTACGGTTATTTAAAATTAATATAGAGTTTTTTTATTAATTACAATCTTTGACATTCTTAAATTAACACGAGGGCTATGAAATCTAAACAAGAGTGAATAAATTATAACACTTTTGTGTTCATAAGTTGAATTTACTTTATGGAAAAGTTTGTTTCGATAATTTGTTATTCAAACAGAATTTGGCTAATGGATCATAATCCAAAATTTAATAAATTTATTGAAAATTTGAAATATATGTTTGGAAAATTTTATCTAAAAGTTTTTAAACATAGAAAAAAGAATTTTTTTTTATAAATTCAATTAAATATAGTTTTAGATAAATTAAATGGGAAAAAGCTGGCGTATTTACTTGTGTAAAAATAAGAAGAAAAAAACTACGAACATTAAAACCTAACAAAATAGAAATAACTTCCTATTAGACCAAATTTTTAGGCTTCGTTTAAGCACAATTGATACCATGAATAGTTTGGGCTGTGGAAAATACTATACTATGATGGGCTTTCATTATCATATGTTTCTAATATCGGTCAGCTTTTACTACCTGCACTCCCATACCTTCTTTCACGCACCTCTAAACTATTAAAATGATTGTTTCACATTTTGTAAAATTAACCTACAAATCATATATTTTGGAAAATTTATAGAAAAGTTTTCTGATATTTCCAGAGTAAGATTTTCAGGATGATATTTCTGAAACAAGATTTTTGAAACACATTAAATGTATTTTTGAATAATTTTTGTAAAAGAGGACTTTTTTTTCTTGAACGTATATAATATCTTCTGAAATAAAGCTTTTGAAATAAAAAATTTAAATACATGAAATATTTTTTATATAGAGTTTTTCAAAATGAGTTTTTTTTACTCTCTCTTTTTTTTTACTCTGTAGTATTTGGGATGATGGAAATAATGAGGTAGTGGTGACAGGAGTGTATAGATGTAATTAATAATTCTGGGGTGAAGGAAGAAATAGCCTAATTGTTTTGATTCAGTTTGTGTTGTGTTTTCAATAAGAATGTTTCATCTACACCTACAACAAGATCTTATTTTCCACTTTCAAAAATTTCATTTTTAACCTTCTCACATCCATACTGCACTTATAACTTTTTCAAGATTTTCATTTTTAACTTAAATAAATATTTATCTATTTTCTTTTCTTTTTTATTAAAAACAATCTTCACCAGCTTAATAATAATTTAATTTAATTTAAAATTTAAATATTATTTAAAATAATTTTGTATTTTAATAATTATTAAAATATAATTTATATTATAATAATAGTTATATTAAAAACATAAAAATAAAATAATAATAATAATAATAAATAATAATAATAAATTTGATTTAATATATTCAAATATGTTAAATTATAATAGATTATTAAAATAAATTAAATAATTATTAAATTTTAAATAAAAATGAAAATTTTAAAAATCTTATTTATATATTAAAATTTGTAAAATAAGTTAATACTTTTACTTTTTATTTAAAATTTAATAAATATTAAACTTAAATAAAAATTATAATATTATTTATTATATTTTTATATTTTAATAATTAATAAAATATGATTTATATTTTTAAAATAGTTCTATTAAAAAAATTAAAAAGTAATAACTAAAATAAGAATAAAAATGAAAATAAAAATAATACTTAAAACCATATTTAATATATTTAAATATATTAAAATATTAAATTAAATTTAATAATTATTAAAATTTAAAAAAAAAAACTAAATTTTGAAAAATTTGTTAATCGGATATACACATTCGATAAGTTATGAATCGGACATCCATATCCCATAAAGAATGGTTCTTAAAATTTTATTTTATATATAAATTTTAATAATTATTTAATTTAATTTAATATTTGGCTTAATAACATCTTTTGTCCTCAGTTTTGCTCGATTATGTCAATTCGGTTCATGGTTTTAAAAAAGTGTCAACTTAGTCCTCACTTATTAAATTTTGCATCAAAATTGTATGCGTGGTGACGTATTTAGTATTTCCTTTAATTATAATTAATTTGGATTAATCATTTTCTTTTAATTACTTTTAATTATAATTAATGTGACAGTTAGCGTCTCACTTCTCCTTCTCCGATCAAATCTTCTTCTTCTAAAAGGAATGTTGCAGGCAATGGCGTCCTACTCCTCCACCGAATATCTGTCCCACCTGCTCCCTCTCTCACTTCCCCTTCTGCCCAGCTCCGCCTCCCACACCCTATCACCACCCCCACCCCCAAACTCCTCTTTCTTACGCCCCCGCCAACCCAAATTTCCAAATGGCTGCGTTGCGATTTATCCATGTTCTGGTTTGGTTCTCTTGCTTTGCAGGTCTGAGGAGGCATGATGTTGATGCGCGATGAGGATTCTCGCGGTAGGGATGCTTTCTACGTGATTATGGTTCTGCAATTTGGGGCTCTTTTCGATTAGGGTTTTGGACGACGTTGTGGTTGCTGTTCTTCTGCGTCAATCGAGGTTGGGTTTTTCGCTGGCATGTACATTGGGTTTTCCGCTTCCAAAACGAACTGGATCGAGGCGTAGAGGGTTCTAGCATGGAGCTTCAGTGATCCAGGGCAAGCGATTCAGCCTGAATGCCGGGAAGCAGAGTAGAGAGTAGGAACAATTTTCTTGGATGCGAAAAGCACAACAGAACAATGTGGGCAAGAATTTCGAGGCGCGCGATAAGTCTAGGTTTCTCGTCAACTGGTTCAGGTTCGGAGTAGCGGGAGGAGCTTCGGCGACACTTGGAGGGAGGACAATGAGGGGAGACAGGGTTTTGTTCGAGTTTGACCCTAGAATGTTCTGGAAGGATTGGACGGAGGCGAAGATGGAATCAGAGAGGGTGGAAGGGAGAGAGGTACACAGAGGAGATGAGGGTTTAATGGAATGGATTAGGGTTTTGAATTAGGATTTTGAAGATATGAGGTTTTGTTTGGTGGATAAGGAAATGAATTCTTCCGCTGCGGACGAAGTCTCTTCTCCATCTCACTTTCTCCACTCTGTTGAGGAAATGCCCTAATTTCCCACAAATCAAAATACTCTGAATCAATTTTTTTCCAATTAAAAAAATCATATCTTTAATATCCACCTCAACGTGTAATGACACGTTATCATTAAATACTGTCAGATCATTCATCCTTAACGTCGTTTGTTTCTATTTAACGAAAGGAACAATTTTGATGCAAAATTTAATAAGTGAGGATCAAGTTGACACTTTTCTAAAACCATGAACCAAATTGACATAATCGAGCAAAACTGGGGACAAAATAGGCTATTAAGCCTTAATATTTTAATATAATTTAGTATATTTAAATATTTTATTTAATATAATTTTATTTGTTATTTGATAAATAATTGTTTTAAAATCTTATTTTTTATTTAAATTTTAATAATTATATAATTTAATTCAATATTTTAATATAATTTAATATATTTGAATGTATTAAATATTTTATTTAATATAATTTTATTTTTGTTGTTATTATTTTTATTTTAATTATTTTATTTTTATATTTTTAATATAACTATTATTATAACATAAGTTATATTTTAATAATTATTAAAATATAAAATTATATTAAATAATATTTGAATTTTAAATTTAGTTATTCTTAAAGTGGTGCAGAGTCTTTTTAAAATAAAAATATATTTATTAAAGTTAAAAATAAAATTTTCTATAAAGTTAAAGGTGTAGGATAATGATGAGATTTCAAAAGGTTAAAAGTGAAATTTTTGGAGATGCAGGATGAGATCTTGGAGGTGTAGATGAAACACTCTTTCAATAATAATATTAGGGGTTTACGTTTTGAACTCCCTTACTTTCTAATTGCACCCCATCTATGATGCTATGCATAAATTTACAAGTTTAGGTCTTATTCATTCACTAAGGAGTAAACTAAACAACTATTTGTTCGGCTTTTGATCCCATATTTTTAAAATTTTACTATAACTTTCCATTTATTTTAAAAATATTGTCTGGTATTTATTTATTTTTTATTTTGTACCTCTGTTTGATATTATTTATACACCATCTAAGGGAGATCGTGTAATAATGCAAAATCGTGTAATAATGCAAAATAGAGAACGAAGACAAAGCGGATGATATATATGTAACTACCTCCCCAGATTCTTTTAATTCTAATTATATCCTTAGGTTAAAACTTTTTTACTTTTACTATTATTAATTTTATTAACTAATTTGAAAATTTTATTTCTACTCATTTTTGTTGCACTGCACCCACTCATCTCTCTCGTTTCACTTTCTCTCATTTCTTCTTCTTTTTCTGTTGCAGACATATATTGAAACAGTTGTCACGTGTGGCATTCTTTATCAACGCTCAAGGAACTTTTCTTCCCCATTCTCCTTCTCCACGCGCAAGTCACCACCATCGGAATCTAGTGCCTCAACGCCGCCCGCCATCTTGTCGGTCTGAGCTTTGGACGACGACACCAATTGGAGTCGAAGTGCTTGTCGGTGTCAACAACGTTAGTCACCTCCTATTTTCTTGCGCAAAAACATCAAATCCAGCCACCGTGTCTTGATCTTTGTCGAGCCCCACCCACAGTTGTTGCTCATCGTGACCGGGGACAATGCCAGTGTCACCATCGTCGTTCCCTTCCATCACTACGCCACTTCACATTCACCTTCTATTCTTACCAGTTATTTATTTTAATCTTTTCTCGATTGATTAGTCTGTGTTGTTGGAATTTTGGAAGGGGAGGTAGAAAAGTAGAGGGCGTGTGATGGAGAGAGGTCCCTGTTGCCGTGGTGTGTGTGAATGGGGAAAAAGACAGAGTTTTGAAATGTCTGTTTTATGTGTAAATTGGTGCATAGGAAAGTAAAAGTGATGATGGTGAGTTTGATCAAACATGAGATTGCAGAAGAAGAGGATTGGAGTGGTAGTGAATTTGGTAGCGGTTGAGTCTGAGAATTGGGTTGGTTGAAGCTAGGGAAAATGTCATTAAAGTTGTAAAGAACCCTAAGCAATCCAGAAAATAATTTAATTTTAATTCAATAAAACGTGGACAAAATTTACGGACTATATTTTAACGCAGTTGAATCAAGGACTAAATTATTACTTTTGAAGTATGAGGATTGAAAACCATTACAAATTTTGATATATGACAAAAATATATTTAATCCTAAAATTAAAAATTTAATGATAATGATACGAGAGCAATGTAATAGAAAGTTTAAGTAAACAATGTTATGGTTATGAACATAATATTAGGTACAAGAGGAATTGTTTTAGTATATGTAAGACAGACAGGAAAGGACAACAACATCTGCAACACTAAAAAAGTTTCGAGAGGCGGAGGAAGCCGTGATGGTGGAGGGAGCAACACCCTGTAACTTATTCTCCCTTTTCTGCGGTTCTTAGATTAAGTCACAAGAGTTATCCAAATTCTCATTCCACTTTACTTGGTTCTCAGGCCAAGTTTACCACACTACTTGATTTGTCATGATAAGTTTTGCCTAAATTTAAATAAAAAATATTTTTTTAATAATTCTTTTGACAATTTTTTTAATACCGCTTATATAATAATTTATTATCTGTCCGTTTTAAATATGGATCAATAAAATAGTATCATATAATTTATTATTTTTAAACACATTCTTACATATAAACAATATTTTTTTAATAATATTAAAAAAGGTCCGTATACAGTGCATATACAATAATGCAATTTCAGTGCCCATGTATAAGGTTTGTAACACTTAAATAAGAGATTAATGCTAGCTTCAACTCTTTACCACAAACTATATTTGAACATTGTAAACATCCAATTTTGTTTGAGTAAATAAAAAAAAATTAATAAAATCCATTTTCATTTTATAGATCCCAAATTTGTTTACATTTGTATAATAATTAAATAGTATTTTACCACTCATTATAAATTTCATTTTTATTTGATTCTTATTCTTATTTATTTGTTTATTTTATTTTTTGTATGCGTGTGTCATTTTCCTTTTATTTTTACTTTTAGTAAGGTTGATATTTTGTTTATTTTTAATTTTAATTTTATTGTTTGAATTTTTATTCGAACAATTAAAATAGAAAAAATAAAAAAATTGTTCCTGTCGGGTTTTTATGTCATCTTCTTCTCTTTTATTTTTTATTTTTAAAAATAAAAAAAAATAGTAAAAGAAAAAAAGGATCTTCCCTACCAAAATTTTGGAGGGAATCATGAATCTTCTCTATTTCTTCCAACAAAGAACCACGAATTTTATGTTCAAAATTGAAATGATTGGAAATAAATACTTAATTTTTTCAAACAAATAAAAAATAAAAATAAATAAAAAAATTGAATAACAAATAAATAAAGTGGAAATGGAAACACAAAACACCAAACGTACAAATTGTTATTCTATAATTATTTTTAAAGAAAACTATCAATTCATTATCTATATTTTTATTTACATACTTTTTATTATATGTGTTTATTTTGAATAGGTTAATTGATTCTATTTTAAAATTAAGGTAATTACGATTATTTAAAATTAATATATAGTTTTCTTTTATTAATTACAAATTTTACATTCTTAAATTAACACTACTATTTTAAAAAAGAGAGAGTCAATAAGTTATAATACTTTTAGAGTGTTCATAAGTTAATTTTACTTTAGGAAAAAGTTAGTTTCAATGATTTGTTATCCAAACAGAAAATATAGATTTAAAGTTAAAATTAAATTTATAATTTTATTAACTTTAATATATGATTTTTAATTTATAATATTAATAAATTATATTTTTGTTTTTTTATTATTTTCTTTATTACTTAACTTTTTTACTGTATTAGATTAAATAGTTATTTTATTTTTAAAATATAGATTTAAAGTTAAAATTAAATTTATAAAAAAATAAAGTTTCATTATGAATAGATTTACAAAAAGATTTGGATTTCTAATTTGATCTAAATATTTGAATATACATTTATAACTTGATCCAAACATTTGATCAAAATTTTAAAACAATTCAAATTAGTTTTACACACAAAAAAAATATAGATTTGCATCCTGTAAGGTCCTGGAAAACTGTATGGGCTAGGGGGCCTTATTTTCTGAGGCAGCCAGGCTCAAAGGGCCACAGGCACCATGAACTTGGGAGGGTTTCCTTCATTTTCCCAACTCTGAACCAATTTTCAGTTCTCCTTTCTCTCTCTAAGCTCATCTCAATTTTCTTCCTCCTGCTCTAACTTCTCTCTACCTTTCCACCACTTTCCACCCTTAGAATTTCAAATAGGTGGAGTGCTTTTGTCCACGGAGTTGAGAGCTTCCTATTCATCTAATTGAAATTCTGATTTGGACAGGTAAGTCAATTTTTCCATTTTCTTGAATCTAGGGCATGCAACTTTACTGGTTGCATGCAGTTGGGTAGTATTTCCTTTTGATTCTTTGTCGCTTCTAGCTCTAAGAGCTGTTTTCATCACCATTTAGGTGATTGTAGGGCACTGTTTGGGTTTTTGCTGTGAAGGCACGGTTAGGGCACTCTAGCTGAATAAGGGGAGCTAATTATTTTTTTATGAATTTATTTTATAAAAATATATGCATATGAATGTTGAACTGGTGTGCTCTTGTGAAACTATTTTATGACTTTTATTGTATTGGGTGAACATATTAAAATTAGGCATTTCAGATTTAGAGCATAAGAGAACAAGGTAGATAATTTAAATAAATTAATTGTTAATTATTGAGAGCCTTTCTTGGTAGGATAGAGGAACCTTAAAAACCTGAGTTTACACATCCCTGATCATAGAGCAGTCCTGGCCTAGTCCAGTCAGTTGTGACTAGTCATATGTGCTGGCGTCGAAAGTGAGTTTGATGCGTTCAGACATCTGGATCCTCTCCGGTGATCAATTGAGGTAAAGAAAGATCTCTAGTACGATGAAAATAAAATAAAACAAGTTAATTATAAATACATAAAGTTATGATATATTAATTTCTAGTCAATTATAATTTTAGAAAATCACTTATTATATGTTTAGAATTCAAAGTAAGAATCCATGTATAAATATATAAATATATATATATATATATATATATATATAAATAAATATATATATATATATATATATATTTAATATAATATATATTAGTTTAATATAATATATATATATATATATATATATATATATATATATATATATTACTTACGTATATATATATAATAATTATATATATATATATAATATGTAACTAATATATATATTTACAATATATATATATTTTTATATATAATAATAATATAATGTAAATATATATATTAGTTACGTATCATGTATATATATGTATAATAATATAATGTAAATATATATATTTATAAGATAATGTATGTATCATATATATATATATAATAAAGTAAGGATAGTTGTTTCTTATATTAAAATGTGAGTAGTAGTCAATAATTATATTACTTGTAAGTATGTATAAATTGATGCATTTTATGAGCTGTTATGGGTTAGTTGGAGTTGTTTGGTTCTTGGTATTGATTAACTTAGATTCAATTGTGGAGATGTTATTTTTATAATTTGTGAGTGGTGAGTAATGTATATTGTTGAGATTGTGTATATGTTGATTGTGGTAGAAAGTATATGATTACAAAGTGATGAAAGTATGATCAAAGTTGTAAATCAAGTTCCATCTGTGTGGTATCTCTTGGTGAGATCCTTAGTGTAGAATGATTGCATGGTACTCAGTCTTGAGGGTTTTCCTGACGCTCCAATGGTCTTTCATTCTCAAGTAGAGAGGATTGATTCATGTGATGAGGAGTAGCAGGAGGTCCTAGTCTTGGAGGCTTCCAATATGCTCCAGGGCGCGGGACGGATTAACCTCGTGAGTATGGTAGGGTGAAACCCATTGGCAACGGCTTTACAAAGCAATAGAGGCCACCACGAGTGCATAACCCGCCATAGCTCGGCAATCATTCTGGTCCGGATGAGTCGGTCTATAAAGCAATGAGTCTTGTGATGTCAATGTACTATGCTTGAGTGACTTTGCATGTCGTGTGTGATTGAATAACATGATTTTGACATCTAGCTCACCCTTGCTTGTTTGTATTGCTTGTGTATGTTTCTTTTTGCGATGATCATCCTTTTGGGATGGGAGCAGATGGCGAGGAGGTTCCTTTGGAGACAGCTTTGGAAGTGGAGGACAATGTTGCTGCTTAGTCTCCTAGGACGTATTTAGTTGATTTTGTATTATGAAATACTAATTCCCCTTTTAGCTTACATTTTAAATCTCTTTGGAGTTTAAGTCTAAATTCTAAAGCTATTTTGAGGATGACTATAATCCTATTTACTCTCAACTGCTTTCTTATATTATGTATGATGTCGTCTTTATTATATATATATATATATCGTATATTTTGGAGATGTCACACATCCAAAATTCTATCTATATATTTAGATTTAATTGAATCTAAATGTAATTTCCAAAAATCCAATCCATACTCATTCTTAAATATAGTAAAAAACTATCAATTGAGCTTGAGTGTTTTATTTCTGTAGTATTAGGAATTAGGAACAAGCAACTTTTTAGTACCTGGTTTAAGCACGAGTTACACCGTGAATAATATTTTTTTTAATTCGGTACCTGTGGATATTTATATAAAGCATTCACTTATTATCTATAATAAATTTATATATATATATATATATATATATATATATATATATATATATATATATATATATATATGCGATGTTTTAATGGAAAATGCTATTTAAAATAAAAATCAGAAGGATAAAGCTGGAATTCCAAATGTTTTTAAGGTGCAGGTAGAACTTGGAGGGTGCGAGAAGATCTACCCTTTATTAGACTATTGAATTTTAGCTGGGCTTTCATTAGATTTTTTTTAAATGCTCTATTTTGTTATATTTGGTTTGATTGGAGTTTCCCCTTTTGTTCTTTTTTATCTATTTTGTCCCTATATTTTAGGGAATAGAATAGAAAAAACGTGCTTAGAATACAACATAGGAAAGAAAAAGGTTTAAGCATATAATAACATACATACATACATACATATATATATATATATATATATATATATATATATATATATATATATATATATATATATATATATATATATATATATATATATATATATATATATACCAAAACGTGCCGATTCAAAGTTGCTCAAACTCACCTAACCTTCCACTCTCAGTCTTTACACGTTTCTATTTTATCATATGATGCTATGCATTGAGGTCTTATTCATTTACTTAGTAAATTAAACAAATATTTATTTCCATAATTTTAAAATTTTATACGAACTTTCCACTTATGCCTGATTTTTTATTGGTCATTGACCGTTAGATAAAATTTGAACTTATTAATTATAGAAAGTTTTATTTTAAACATAGTTATTTATTAATATTAAATATATTTAAGGTCGTAAATAATAAGAAATAATTAATTAGCATCTCGATCTTAACATTTTATAAGGTTAAATCTAGAACTCGGCAAAAATAACTGATATGTAATGTACTATAGTTAACTATACTATATTATATTTAAAAAAAAAACTGATCCACTTTTACTAAAAGTTCAGTATATTATTTTATAGTTTAGTTTTAAAAACTGAACTTATAACAGTTTTGGTTTAGTTAACTGTCTATCTTTTCTCTTCTCTAGTTCCCGTTCAATTGCTCCATCTTATTAAGAAAACATTATTTAATAATAAAATATTAATAAAATAAACCGTTCAAATAAAAATTAATAATGAATTTTTTAAGACAAAAATTTTTTATCACAAATTTTTATATTTTTCATCAATAAACATATATTACTTTTTAAATAATATTATTTTAAGTAATAAAAGTAAAATATATTTTTTAAAATTTTATTTTATTAAATGATTAAGTAATATAAATTATAAAAAAAAGATTGTATAAAAAAATTAATACTTTAAATATATTATATTCTTTAACATATTATTAAATATATAAAAATATGTTAAAAAGACTTTTAATGATATTAAAATATGTGTAAGCGTACACACTAAAATAACTATTTATTTTAAAAATCAACTTACTTTAAAATAAATATTAATATTATTATTTTTAAATAATAATATTTTACATACTAAAACTAAAATATATTTTTTAACGTTAAATTTTATTAAATAAATATATAATAAAATATCATAAAAAAATAGTAATGTAGCAAAAATAATTAATATTATAAAAATATCAAATGACAAAAAAATTAACAAACATTTATTAAGAGTAATTTTTTTAGGATCATCTTTTATTATATTATAATAATTAATAAATATTAGTTTAATTTTTACATAATAAAATATAAATAATAAATAATTGATTAATAAAGCAATTTTACGAGGGAACAAAATAAATATAAATAAAAAATTATTTTAAAATAAAATAAGTAGATAAAAAGATAAATTAAATTATATACATATAAAACAAAAAAATATAAATAAAAAATTAAAAAAATAAATATAAAAGTAAAATAATATTCATAAAAAAATAAATATAAATAAAAAAATAAAAAATAAAATAAAATAAAATAAAATAAATAAATAAATAATAAAATAATTTCCATACACATATAATAATAAAAGAAATATAAATAAAATAGAAAATAATAATATCAAATAGTTAAAAAGTTAATTTGTAAAACTAGTATTATTCAGTTTAAAACTAGTACCATTCAGTTTAAAACTAAAATTAATACCATTCAGTTTAAAACTAAAATTAATACAATTCAGTTTAAAATTAGTACAATTCAGTTTAAAATTAGTACAATTTAATTTAAAATTAGTACAATTTAATTTAAAATTAGTACAATTTAATTTAAAATTAGTACAATTTAATTTAAAATTAGTACAATTTAATTTAAAATTAGTACAATTCAGTTTAAAATTAGTATAGTTAATAGTTCAATTTAGTTTATATTATAGTTTAATACAATTCAGTTTCATTTAATAAAACAGAAAACAGTTAAAAACAAACTGTTTTACAACTCAAATTCAATTTATACAAATTAGTTTTTAATTCAGTAAAAATTTTAGTAATACAGTGCAATTTACCCCTAGTTAAATAATTGGTAAAATAGCGTCATTTATTCTTTTTGCATTTAAACTTATCAATAAATTGAACAAATCAATATTTTGTTCAAACAGTAGCAGTTTTTAACACGTGTAAGTTAAGTGCCTTGAGTGTCATCTACTACCAGAAAATCTATAATTTAATTCCAAAGCACTGAAAATCCACTAAACAAATTAATCGGGTTGACATTAGAAAATGTTAGTTTGATTATTCTGATGCTTAACCTCTTCTGTCTTCTTTCTAATACTAAAGATTATGACCTTAATAATAATGTAGTTAATATGCAAAATAATAAAATAAATATATTATTTTAATTTACTACTTTTTAGGACATTTAAGAACATGGAGTTCTTTTTCAAGGGAACCAAAACTAGGTATACAAAAATGAATCATTTATAAATATCAACATCACTGACTTTTATTTCGAAACAAGACAGTGTGTGCCCCATTTCAACTTGCAGAATGGAATAACTTCTCGAGAAGGAAACGAAAAAAAAAAAAAGGAAGCTTCGTCCAAAAAGTTAAATATGAAATGGCCGACATATTCTGTTTACACTAATTGGCCATTCACTAATGATGCATTACAAATAATTAAAGATTAAAAATCTAATAACAAAATTATCTGCAAATAACTGTGATAAAATACTAGGACAGTAATTTTCAGCGTGACAAATCCATGAACCTTAGCCATCCAAACGCACCACCCTTCGTCGTTTTGTCTGCCTCTGTAGAACACGAAGTAAACGACGTCGTTGAGCCACCGTCACCACCACCATGCTTCCTCGGACACAGAAAGAAATTTCTAGACCCAATATCGCTCAGTTTCTCATTCCTGTCCAAACCTGAATACAGACACAGTAACAAGAAGATTAACATCTCTAACGATTTTCCGTTCAGAAAAAAATCAATTTTTTTTGGTAAGGAAGATTACTTTCTAAGGTGAACTGAGAATAGTGAAGATCGAATTGCGAAGGATCGTTCGACGGAAGAATTGGTCGGCGACCTTCCTTAACGTACTGGTTCACTGCCGCCGCCACTAAATCTCCGACGGCTGATTCCGTCGTCATCACCACCTGCACGGGACCAAGGCTTCCCATGATCGTAACCTTCAGCAAGAGCTTCGGTGGTTGCCTCCGGACAACCTCCGCCGCCGCGGCCGGAGAGGAGCGGTTTCTGTCTAGCAGAAGTTCCGGCACCGTCATTGGACGCCGAATTGATGCACCGGGCATGCCGGTGGTTGACGTTGACTGGCTGTGAAAGGAAGAGGATTTGTTTGTTAACTTCCCCCGGCGGTGAAGCTCCGCCTGGCCGTTGCGGTGGTTCTTCGAGTTTTGCATGGTGGTTACAAACAATTAAATAAAAAAGAAAGAATATTTACAGGGAAGGGTAAAGACGGACTTTGAAAAATGTTTGTTCGGCTGGCTCGGCGGCTCTCTATTTCAATCGGCGGTACCGGCAATATCTGTGACGAGGGAAGCCGAGTGGTGAAGAAGAGCTTCGGCTCGGTGGCTCTGGCTTGCACCGGTTGGAAGCTCTCATAACCAGAAGGGTATAACTGTTATTTAAGGGCCCGAAAGAGCAAAATCTGAAAAAAAAAATTGAAAGAAGGTAGGGTTATGGCGGCGCTACATACTTTACATGAGTTGTTCTCGATTTTCTCGGTGTGGGACTTTTTCTCGCTTTGGAGTGGCAGAATTGCTTGGGTAAGATTTATAGAGAGTGGGATTGAAACGGTTTCAAGGTTGGACACGTGGTTGGACTTGATTGACTGTGGCCAAACGCGGTTGGCCCTTGATTCGGAGGATAGGATATACGTAGAGAATCAAAGACGACGAATAAGGTGGGATAACGGGGACCACGTGGAGTCTTGTGTAGAGGATTCCGAAATTTCGAGGCTTCGTGATGGGTCCTGCGGTTAACCAACCAAAGGGCACAGGTGAAGAATCAAACGGAATCCAGATCATTATCTTAGAACAATTTGCATGTGTATTTTTTTTTTCAGATTTTTGTTTTTAAATTTTAAAAATTAACAAACAGAGAATTCAATAATTGAGAAAGAAACACTGTAATAAATTGTCGAAAACTGGCACTTCAATTATCAAAATTACCATTGGACTTTTTCAATACTGAAATTACATTTTGAAACTTGAATTAGAAAAATGCACAAAATTTAATTTAAATTGATTTCACTTTCTGATAAAGTAATTATGAAAAATGTCATTTATCAATTTATATTTATTTCCATTGATCTTTTCATTTTCGTGAGATTAACAGCATAGTTTCTAAAATGGAAAAGAAAATGTATATTCAGATTACCTTTTCGTAAAAGCAAATTCTTCTATCATTTAGTATAAAATTAAGCAACTAAAGTATAAACCTGTCCAAATACAGACTCAGATTTAATTTAAAATATAACTGAGCAAGTCATTAGTCAGTTTAGATTTTTATTTTTAAAACCGACCAATAAATCAAATAAATATTATCAATTGACCTCGTTAGTCAGTTTAGATTTTTATTTTTAAAACCGACCAATAAATCAAATAAATATTATCAATTGAATCTTGAATCTTAGTTATGCAAATTGTCAGAACCATTAAAAACATACTAAAACTCCATTAGAGTGGAAGACCAATATCGAACAAGGAGAGCTGAAAATAAGAAAGTGGGAGACAATGTGAGCAGTAGAGTGACCGTTCGGTTTTGGAGGTAGAAGTAAAACTTAGTTTTTCAAAATTCACGCCACTCTCTGCATGCAACCATCTTCTTCAATCTTTTGAAACTCCATTTTTCTCCTCCTTCTCTCTAAAAAGCTCTTACTTCTCTCTACAAAATCTCACTCTTTTCTTCTTTCGATCATCAAACAGACCACACCTGAGCATTTCCGGCGTCGAGGACGTTCGTTTGAACCAATCAGTTCCGGTTCTAAGTTGGTAAGTTCTCTCTTCATTCAGCCGGTTGGTTTCCTGGTACATGCAAACCTAGTTTAAGGGTTGCATGAGTCAATCATCTTGTTCTGAGAGTTTCTGGATTTCTGTTTGGTGTAGTAGGCGTGACTGTAAACGCTAAGGTCTCTTGTAAAGGTGAACCCGTATTCTGAACTGTGAACGTTTGGTCACACTTAGAGGTAAGGGAAGCTTATATAATTTGATTAAGATTCTTGTTTTGAATGGATGTACGTTCCTTGATTTCTGAATGAATATAAAGTATGATTGTTGATATGTTTTGATTGTATGAAGTATGAATATTTACTATGATATGGATGTATGAATGTATGAAGATAGATGTTGAGAAATGTATTCATAACATTATGAATTCTAAGTCTGGAGTTTTATGTGAAAGTTGATGTTCGTCACTGAAGGTCTTTGACCGTTGGGTTTTCTTGTGGACTAGGTTGAAACGGGATTCTTTCATTTGGAAAGAATTCTAGTTGAGGACGAATGTCTTCATTTTGTAATATTTGTACATGAGCGTTCGGCAAAGGGTAGTCGTTCCTTGGTATTTGGTTATAAACTCAAGTATATCTATATGTATTTGTATATTTCGTTCGTTATTGAACACTATTTAAATGGTATCTTATTATATTTATCAAGCATTTCTTCTTTAAGTTTAGTAGTGCTCGGTCTTACACCAAGCGCTCGTACTAAGTAGTGCTCGGTCTTACACCAAGCGCTCGTACTAAGTAAGTGTTCGGTCTTACACCAGGCGCTCGTTCTCGTTTCTGTAATCTATCTTTATAATAAGAGCGTTTGTCCAAACTCCATAGAGTTCGCTCTCTACAGTGCTCAGTCTTCAACTGACATTCGGTTTCCTTGAGGTTTAGCTCATTAAGAAGCTAAGTATTTATTGGCGATCGGTTTCTTCATATGATTCCGTCAAGTACTATTATTTGGTGTCCTACAATACCTGTCTCAATTGGTTTCGACCTAGAGTCCTAGTACTCGGTCTAGGCTTTACGGTGTTCGGTTTGAACTCTCAAGAGTTAGTTAATTAAATTGGCTCACTTGGTAAACAACATTCGATTATATTAGTCTCTGAGAAGTATTATTATATTCGGTCCTTTTCACAACTAGTGAGTAACTCTCTATATTTGATTATGTTTGAGTTGGAGACATCTCGGTCTCACTCCAAGAGTTCGGTCTTGTTCTAGATTAAAAACTAACATGCGGTATTTGGTATCCTAAGGGATCATTATTCAAATTGGTTCAGTTGAGGTTTTAATAATGAAAGATGATAGAATAAGATATGGATTAAATGACTTTGGTTATGGAAGAGTGTTCCGGGGAGGAATATCTCATGATTTGATATTGGAATGGTAAAGTATGAATGTGGGCACGCTAAGCTGGCGGTTCATCCTGATATTCCGTGATTACTCGTTTCTTACGTAGAGAAGAGTAAGTCATGTGTGGGAATGGCAGGAGGTCCTCGTCCTTATGGTTAATTTGGACGGAACGGACTAACCTCGGGTGGCAGCTGTTGAGGGTATCCTAGTTACTACGTCACCCGGGTGCACCAACGTCGTAGCTACACAGAATTCATACAGTCCGAACAGTCATAGTCTAGTATTAGGCTTTGCATGAAAGAGTTAATGAGTTATCTTGTTTAAATTGATTAAGTGAAATATATGTTGATAATTGAATTAAATTACATAAGCTTACCCTATTTTCTGTCTTGCCCGTTTTGTACGTTCGGTGGTTGTCCTTCTGTTGCAATGATCATGCGTGTGGATGTGAGCAGAAGGAGAAGTTTTGCTGGAAGATGCGTTGGAAGAAGAAAGTTTGGTCGAGGGAGAAGTTAAGAGCGAACACTAGAGCCGTTCAGTTAGTAGTTAGTTTCTTTTTATGTTAACCGTTCGATCATCTGTTGTTTTCTTCTTTTGTATGACTGTTCGGTGCGTCTTCTGTAAATCGTTTGGTCTAGATTGCATATTTATACAGTTTTAATTTCCCCGTTATCTTATAAGGCCATTCGGCCATAAGCGTATGTCTCATCTTTTGTAAGACTGATATGGAATATTATTAATATGTGATTATTCCTTTATATAGTTTTTTATACTGTATTTTTAGAATTTTTTGGGATGTTACACAAATATGTAAAAGTTCTTTTGATAAAAAAAATATAAAATAAGCATGCTTTTGAAAAACAAAATCATCAAAGAGATGTATAAACAAGAAATTTAAAATTTATTATAAATGACTTATACCGAATAAAATATAGTACAAATGAGAAGACTTTTGACCTTTCAATTATTGAGTGTACAAACGATTTTCTAAAAGCTGATCGACAAATATTTTTCTTTATAAGTCAATGTTGATCACTGTACTAAATAAAAAATATTTACCGAATTATAAAAATATATAAAATTATTATTTATATTTCATTAATGAATTGGTTAAAGTTCAACACATTTCACTAATCACTATCTTATTGGATTATGTTGCAAATTGAAATAAAATTAATTTGGGTGGTTTAAGTTGTCTGGATTAATAAAAAAACTCACGTAAAATTCTTTACATTAACCATAAGTGGCAAAAGAGAATGATTGTTTGTTTATTTAAATTTTTGGTTATAAATGAATACGAACAATTAGCATAAATTCTTAAGCACGATTTTTTAACATCCCAAAAATACAGTATAAACCATATAAGAGAATAATCACATATTAATAATATGACAGATCAGTCTTACAAAAGATCGGAAGCACAGTTATGGCCGAACGGCCTTACAAAATACTACAGGCAACAGGACAAACAACCGAACATACAACACAGACAAGAGAATAAATAGGTAAGCTTATGTAATTTAATTGATTAAATAAAATATACAATTTTCGTGATTAAATCAAACAACAACCAAATCATAATTCATACATCATAGCATGCAAGGACCGACCACTTGACTCTGACTGTCCGGACTGTATGAATCTTGTGTAGCTACGACATTTGTGCATCCGGGTGATGTAGTAACTGGATACCCTCAACAGCTGTCACCCGAGCTTAATCTGTTCCGTCCAAGTTAACCTTATGGACTAGGACCTCCTACCATTCCCACACATGACTTACTCCTCTCTACCTGAGAATGAGTAATCACGGAATATCAGGATAAACGCTCGCTAAGCTTTGCCCACATTCATACTTTACCATTCAATAACCACTTTCTAAGATATTCCTCCCTGGAATACTCTTTCATAACCAAACTATTTCCTTTGTATCACATTTCAAATTCCTTTATACTTAATCATCAATATATTCAATTGAAATAAGATCACACTTTCTCATCATAGCACAAGTCCCAATGGAATAACACTCCTTAGAAACTAACATGACTGAGCGCTATTTATAAATTGATCCGCTTCAATGAGCTGACCCTTAAGAGTTCAAACTGAACGCTACAAAGTCTAGGCCGTGTACTAAGACTCTAGACCGAACACCATTTAAAGACCAATACTGTTTGACACCAAATACTAATAACTGACAAGATACTATGAAAAAACGAACGCTATTGAGTTTGGTCGAACGCTCTTATTTAAAATAAAACGGTAATAATAGATTACTAAGACGAGACCGAGCGCTTGGTTTAAGACCAAGCATTGTAGAAACCGAAACACTATTGAACGAGAACTGGTCCAAGACCAAGCACTTATCAAGAACGAGCACTACTAAGACTGAACGCTTAGTCCAAGACCGAATACTACTAAACTTAAATAAAATGAAGGAATATATATATATATATATATATATATATATATATATATATATATATATATATATATATATATAAATATATGTAATTACGCCACACTTATTTTTTTTAATGAAAAATAACGATAACATCTTTGACTTTAAGTAGTATAGAATACATTAACTAAACTGTTTAGAAAACCTAAAGGAGAACTATACTTAGACCGAATGCTCATTTACATATATCTAATAATATAAAACGATTATCATTAACTAAATTCTCTACAGAATAAGAACTTAGTTTAGACGAACACTCAAAGAAAAACTGAACGATCAATACTGACTCTCAGTTATAGTTTACATAATTCTGCAGAGTATTAGAGTGACTCTCAAACAATATCCCTAAAGCATGAGAATTCAGTTAAGACCCTATACTTCCACGAAGAATCAAACGATCACGAATGACGCTCGACCACAATTACAGAATTTACTCAGAATACTGCAGTTTGAAGATCAAACCCTATTTCAACTCAGTTCACACCATTTATCAATCATCCATCCACACATTCAAACATGCAGTAACACGAATATTTCATATTCATCAAATAATCAAACAAAGTATCATACAAACATACAACCATTCAAAACAAGAATCTTAATCAAATTATATAAGCTTCCCTTACCTCTAAACATAACCGAACACTCACAGATACAGAATATAGCTCGCCACTACCAAAGACCTTAGCGTTCAACAGTCACGCTTTAAGAAACTAAACCAAACAGAAGACCAGAAATACTCAGAATAAGATGGTCCACTCATGCAACCAGAAATCTAGGTTTACATGTGAAATGAAACGAACGTGCTAAGGAGAAAGTAACTCACCGGCTTAGAACCACAACTCGATCAGTTTAAATGAAAGCCCTTGACGCCGGGAGAGTTCAAACGGTGCTTGAGGGGTAATCAGAAGAAGAAAAGATGAGATTTTCTTAGAAAGAAGGTGGAGATGGTAGAGAGAAGGAGGAGATTCAGAAGGTTGAAGTTGAATGGTGCATGCAGAGAAGTAGCACGAAAATTTGAAAATTTAAGTTTTACTCCTACCGTCAAAACAGTTCGTCCAATCTGCATCACATACCTATCTTCCACCTTCTGAATTTTAAACACTCATTTCGTTTACACATGTACTTCAGTAAGTTGGGATTTGAAGGGTTGTGACAATTTTCCTTTCATTAGTTACAATGCACGCAAGTTCCCGTATTGGTGGAAATTTTAACATGAGTTTTCTGTGCTATATAATCATCATAAAGAAAAATGCTTTATATATTTTGGATGAGAATTCCAACACGAAACAACTTTCTTTGTAAAATGTACTAATGCATGTATATATTGAAAATTACTTTATACATTATTATTATCTATTTTCTTGATCTTTATATAATAATAAAAAAAGTAGTATCTATTATAAGTTCGGATTTTTATAATTACTTTTTAAAATGTCAAAAATAATACAAAAATTATTGCATGGATTGAGAGAAAAAAAGGTTTTATGTTTATACTATTTATTTTTTAGTTAAGATTAAAACACTTGCAGATGAATCTTTGTTTAAATTTAAAATCAATGTGTTTAAATAAACTATTTTAAAGTTAATCACCTAAAGAAGTAAGTAAAACTTGCTTACACAAGTAAAAAAAAATACTATTTCTAAAATAACTCAACTTAACAAACCCATAAAATAATAATCTACTTATTTTATTAAATAAGCACTTGTTTGAAAAATAGCAAGCAAATCACCGAATTTTATTATTGCAACAATTAAACTTTTGTATATTTTAATTAGATTTCTTATATAATATAATATTGTAATATGTTTAATACAAACTTTTAAAAATAACATAAAATTCAACTTAATCGGGACAGAATAAAAATATATTTGACAATAGGTTACTAAATTTACTTGTTAAAAATTTCTAAGTCAAAAACATATTATCTAAATGTCCTGACCTTGATGAAGTAAAGAATGCAATTTTTCACTTAATAATGATTGTGTTTGTGGTTCAACTGGTTTTGACGAATATTTTGTATTACTTTTTCGGAATATTATTCGTATTGATGTTCATATTGTGAAAAAATAGTTATAAGACAAAAATTAGTTATATATTCTATCTTATTAACTTTAGGAATTATAAAAACAATATTAAATTCATACTAGAAATGATTAACTCTCTCAATCAGTACACAACTTTTAATTTATAAGTTTGCGGTGATTGGTAATGTAAGGAATCGTAAATTTTTAAAAAAAAAAAAAAAAAAAAAAGAGAGAAAACGGGGAGGAAGGAACGTGCGCTGCCACAAAGGGACAATGAACGTTGCTTTTCCTTTGAAAACAAAACCAAAAGAAAACAAGAAAAGGAAAGAGAAGAAGAGGGGAAGAGGGAAGAGTTTGGGAAGTTAAAAAGGAAAGCTATGGGTTCTGCTGGGAGGGGAAATGATTGCTGCCAAATTTTTGTGAGAGAGGAGAAGTTCTTGTTGCAAGTTCTGGGAAAGAGGAGAAGTGGAGAACTTTTGAAGTTTTGGAGGAGATAGACTCAAAGAATTCACAAAGGAAGTCTTCAAGAGGTAAGGGGTGCTAGATTTTTCGTTTTGATTAGTTAATCTTACTGTTTTTGTAAAAATCTAAAAGCTTTAGAGTTAAAAATGGAGGTTTTTTTCTGGTTTTCTGGAAAACCTGTGATTCTGCAGAATCTGCAGAATCGCGTTCGTCCAATTTGGTTTCAAATTGGACGTTCGTCCAAATTAAGACAAATTGAACGTTCGTCCACGTTGATTTGAACGCTCGTTTTTCTTTAGCCTGACGAGCGTTCGCTCATGCGTTCGCTCATTTCGTTCGTCCAAATTATTCTGAACGTTCGTCCTAACAGTATATGACCAAAATATAGGTGGGTTTCTGAGCGTTCGTTCATATATAGTGGATTAACGAGCGTTGGTGATAAGGATTTGAGTAGAGAGCGTCTGTGTGCGCCTGTGAACGTTCGTTCATTCCAGGTAAGGGAAGCTTATTTGATTTAATTCATGTGGTGTGCCTTGTATGAACGTCCGTTAATTTACTGCATGAAATTAATGCCTGATGTATGATACGTATGAATTGTATGAACGATCGTTTTTGATGGTATGAGTAAAATACATGATATTTGATTTACTAAACTGCATGAACGTTCGTTTCATTGGTGAAATGAGTTTATATGATATGGATTGTATAAAATGTGGGAGATGAGGTTGATACGAACGTATGGAATTTTATGAATTACATGTTGAAATTGAACTGGAATGTAAATGAATGGAAAAAGAGTTTCCATCCATATTGAACGTTCGTTCTGAACGGTCTTTGACCGTTCGGTTTTTCTTATTTGCCATAGTCAAAACGGGATTCGTTCATTTGGAGTGATCCCTGGTCGAGGACGAGCGTCCTCATATTCCACTGTCTTGCTGAGCGTTCGACCTAATAGTGCTCGGTCTCCAACTGAGCGTTCGACCTAATAGTGCTCGGTCTCCAACTGAGTGTTCATCCAAATAGTGCTCGGTATAGCGTTCGACCTAATAGTGCTCGGTCTCCAACTGAGCGTTCGTCCAAATAGTGCTCGGTCTTGAATGAGCATTCGTCCTAATAGTGCTCGGTTTTGAGCTGAGCGTTCGTCCAAATAGTGCTCGGTATCACACTGAGCGTTCGTCCTAATAGTGCTCGGTTTTGAATTGAGCGTTCGTCCGAATAGTGCTCGGTATCATTTTGAGTGCTCGTACTATTTTCCACAAATAGCGTTCGTCCAGTGAACAGTACCAGACTTGTACATTTCTGAACTTAAACCGTTCGTTCTTTGATTCGAACGAGCGTCCTTTTTGGGTCTCGGCTCACAGCGTTCGTCCTCGGTCTTATTGGGGACAGAACGTTCGTTTTTAATGGCTTCCTTATTAATGATGAAAATGATTATGGAATGATGACTAAGGAATTATGAATAGTGAATGATGAACAGTAAATGATGAATGATAAATGATGAATAGTAAATGATGAAGAGTATATGAGATGAATGGAAAGTTTTGATTTTTGAAAGAGCGTTCCAAGGAGGAACGACTCAGAATTTGATTATTTAAATTTGTAAAGTATGAATGTGGTAAGCTTAGCCGGATGTTCATCCTGATGTTCCGTGAGTACTCGTCCTCACGTAGAGGGGGTACGTCATGTGTGGGAACGGCAGGAGGTCCTAGTCTTGATGATTATTTGGACAGATAGGATTAACCTCGGGTGGCAGCTGATGAGAGTTCCAGTTACTACATCACCCGGGTGCACGAACACCGAAGCTACACAGAGTTCATACAGTCTGGACAGTCAGTCGTGTTGAGTTTAATTTGTGAATACGTTAAAGTGGGTTGTCATTTAATGAATGTGTATGTTGAGATATGCATGTATGTTGAATTGTTTACCTGAAATTGCGTATTGATGCATGAGTTAAATTACGTAAGCTTACCCTTTCGTTTTCCTTGTGTTGTCCATTGTACTTGTACGTCCGTCTTGTCATTGCAATGATCATCCGTGTGGATGTGAGCAGAGGGAGATGAGCGTTTGGAAGATGCGTTGAATGAAGAGAACCTGGTTGATGTCGAAGTGAAGATCGAGCAGTGAGACGCTCTGCTATTAGTTGTTGGCATGAGTGGTCGTTCGACCTACTCGTTTTCTTTTAAATTCGGCCGTTCGGTAATTGTTTCTGTAAACCGTTCGGTAATTGTTTCTGTAAACCGTTCGGTCAGATTTTCTTGTACGTTCGGTTTTAAATTATAAACTCTTGTGTGGACGTGCAGTTGTGCACGCTCGTCCCTTAATGTTGTACTGTACTCAAGGACGTTCGTCCTTGATCATTCGTTCGTTTTTAATTTTTAGTGGAAAACTGTTTGAGATTATTATTAAATGTGATTTTTCTGAATTTATAGTTATGACTGTATTTTTGGGATGTCACAGGTAACAATATTGTTCCCTACTCAAAATGGATTTATTAAAGGTAAAAGTATTAAAATTATATTTTTATTATTTATGAAGTTATTAAACTTCTTTATAAAAAATATTAAAAATAATAATATATTATTGATATAACCATGTTTTTTTATAGCATCAATTGACATTTTTTAATTCAAGTAGTTTTTATTTTTATAAAATTTTATTATATTGATTTTGCATATCTTGTAACATATTCATCTCTTTATCAGAGTTAATATACTCATCTCTTTATTAGAGTTAATAGTTTTCTGGTTGGATATGTCACTTATGGGACTCATAATACAGGATTTTTTCAACCTTTAGCTGATAAAATTCATAATAAATTTGTTTATTAGAAAAAAAAAAGTTGGCTAATATAATAGTATTTTTAAGGGAAGTTATGATTAATATGTGAATGGTTTTTCAACTTTGTTATGAGTGTCATAGTTCTTGGATTACCGAGTGGTTTTTTTAGAGTTTTAGAAGATAAGAAAAATCATTCTGGTGGTAAATTAACTAATCTATTTTTTATTCGTAAATAACATTATAAATGATTTAATATTTTATTTCAATATATTTATTCAGATTTTTTTCATAATAGATATAATTTACTATGAGTTTAGTGTGATTCTTCCATGTTTTGTATTATTTTATTTTTATTTTCATAATTGTTTATGTGATTACAAATAATTATTAAATTTTGAAATATTGGCCTAATTTAGAAATAAAAGTTATTATAATATCTAAAATGAATTTATTTGAAACTAACATATAGCTTATGAGCTAGTTTAGTTGAATATACCCAAATTATGAATTCAAAACCTTATATTTACGTAAATATGACATTTAAACTTAAAATTATTAAAGAAGTCGCAAAAAAAATCTTATTTTGTTTTTTAACTTTTGATGGTTTCACTATTACTTGTTAATATTATTAAGAATGTATATTTTAAAAGTATTGATTAAACTTTAACATTGAAAACATCTATTAAATGATTTAAAAATATGAAAAAAAATCCAAATATAACAAAGTGTTTTAGTTTGATGGATAGAAATATAAATAAAACTTAACTAATCGCAATCATTTGATGTTGTTCTTTCACAAACATTCTTAATGAATATAAATAAGAGCATCATCTCCTCTAAAGATGATTAACAACGGTTTATAAGTACAATATTATTGATTTGAAATGAAAATAAAATAAAATCAAAGTAACATAATTAACCTTATTGGTGGTTGAGGACGTTGTAATAACCTTAAAAGCGGTGGGTCATAGAAGAAAATGACAGAATTTCTAAATGGTGTTATCATGAAACCTATATATATATATATATATATATATATATATATATATATATATATATATATATATATTTTAAGTATCAAATAACTTTGGAATGTCTACTAATATTTATGGTTCACTTGGTTAAGAAAAAAAAATGGAAGGAAGAAGATTGAAAATTTCTATTTATGTTTTATTTCATTTTGGAATTTTCCATCACAATAAAATATACATTTTTTAAAATATATTTTTGGTTTAAAGTTTTAATTTTTTAATTAAATTTTATTAAATTTATTTGATATTTAAAATGTACAATAGTATTTGAATTATTTATAAAATTTAGTTAAAAAATTTAAATATACATATTTCAAAAATTGAAAAATTAAATTGAATCAAAATTTTAAAAAATAATAATTTTAATTTTTACTAATAGTTAAAAGATAATTAATATACATTAATTAATTAATCCAAAAATATAAGAATAAAAATTAATTAATGTAAGAAATGTAAGAAATGTGAAAGTTAAACTAATTAAACACAAACGTATATATAATTTATTGGCTTAGTGGTTGATAGAAATTTTATAGTCCCAATTACCGACCTCCAATGACCTTAGTGCAATAAGTGTGCGGTAACAGGTGCTCCTACCCTTTTCTGATATCACTGACGGCTCACTGAGTGGTGGTGGTACCTACAAATATTAATCGTTATCATAAATAAACTTAATTAAATTTAATAGATCTTAGGAATATAAATATTTTAAATTAAAATTCTACTAAAAAAACTTATTTTATTAAAAATTAAAAATAATTTTTATTTTTAAAATACCTGACCATTTTAATTTGTTGTGAAAAAAGTGATATGATTAAACTTTAAATCTCATTAATTTTATAAAATTGATTAGTAACGTAAAATCTACACTAATTTATATATGTAGATTTATTTTATTTTTGTGTAAAACCTCCAATTTATATCGAAAAATTATAAAATTATATATTAATGATGATACGGATAACATGATAAATTACACAAATAATAAATTTTAAATAATTTTAATAATATATTAAGAAATAAATTTTAAATCTTAATTAATTTTATACAACTGTTTCTTAATATTAACTCATTTTGGATATCAAAATAATTAACAATATTTTATCATTTGTTATGTTTATTGAATCGATCAATTATTATTTTTTTAATTTTAAATTATTGGTTAACTCGTTTCATTTTTCTTCAAAACCTCTCCAAAAGCGACTTGAAAGAAAGAATAAAAGAGTTGAAGAATGACAATCACGGTCTT
Organism: Vigna angularis; assembly: GCF_016808095.1. Lineage (NCBI taxonomy): Eukaryota > Viridiplantae > Streptophyta > Magnoliopsida > Fabales > Fabaceae > Vigna > Vigna angularis. The sequence goes on along the minus strand of NC_068974.1, from coordinate 32,660,749 downwards.
GAATATGATAGGAAGGACAAAACTAAGGCAGCTACACTTTTTATATCTATCCACACAACAATTGCAAAAGGCCTAACAAAACGGTTGAGACATACTATTCAATACTTTTTTTGTTTTTTCTCATTGAAAATACATTTTTAAACTTTTACTCAGTTAAAATAAATTAATATTTTACTCTTCCATCTCAATTTTTTCTTTTCTCAAAAGTTTGTAAGTTTTATTTATCTATGTAAACTCACCCTTTATTGGTTTAGTTCCCTATGCGTTACGGATTGATATTACTTTCGTTCAAAATCTTAAAACAATGGGTTAATGGATATTTCACCTTTATATACTGTTATATTTTTTCATTTCTATATTCAGATTCACACTTGAATTTCCAATACATTTAAAAAATTGAGAGATTACAATTTTAAAAATTATAGTACTGTATTACAATAGGAAATTATAATTTAAATTTAATTTAATTAAACTAAAATAAAGTTTATTTTCACTTATTTACTGTTTCAAGAAGTTTTATCTCTATTCACACGTTGAAAACAGACCCTTAAATCACCGTCCAAAATTGAACAGCGTGCGTGATTCTTCTTTTTTTCCCCACTTCTATTATTGAACTCTGTTTAATTCACGTTAAGGTAGCGTGACAATTTTGTTTTTCCGTTATTGTGCAGCAACTAAAAAAATAATTTGAAGAATATAATTATTCCTTTGAAAGTGATTTTTATCTATAATTAAAAAATTCATCAAAAAAAGAAAAAAAAAAGTGATGATTGATGTCTATCCTAGTTCTGATTATGTTATCTTCAGGTGCATTAGAAAATAGGTTCTTACAGTACGTTACGTATGCTTGATAAGCTCAGAATATTAATACAGTTATAACCTTCCCAAGTAGCTGCCAAAATTTCTCTGCACAACAGTTATGGCAATCGTTTGCTTTGGACCTATGATGCGTGGATACTATACCTATATAGCTTACCATTATGCTTGCATTTCGTACAGTGATATGTCTTTTAAAATATTAATATATACATATATTATACAAGATATTTTTATTTTGATATATATATATATATATATATATATATATATATATATATATATATATATATATATATATATATATATATATATATATATATATATATATATATATATATATATATATATATATATATATATATATATATATATATAAGTTATGCAACTGAATAGTTGAAGGAAGTTTTTTTAAGATTTACAATTTTTTATTTGATTGTTTTTTTTAAAACTTTGTTTATAGTGATTAAAATGATGATTATTAATGTAATTGTTTTAATAATTTGGAGATAAAAAATTAAAGTAGATTTCAGAATCAGTTTTTTTTTTGTTACATTTTTCAAATTAAACAGTTAATTTGTATGAGGTGGAATAAGTCTAGTAAGTATGTAAGTAATATGATTTCGTAATATTTTGATACTAAAAAATTTCAGTATTCAAACTAAAGAAAATATGATAGTTTCATTTATGTACTTAGTAGTATGAATGATAAGTTCTCTGTACTAATTGGTTTAAGGTGATACGATGATCCTAGTTTGACTTTATGGTATTTTAAAAAAAATACTTAGATATGTTTTTAGATGATATTTTTTTAAGAAAAGTCGGAGTAAATATTTAGATAGTTTTAGATTTTTAGGGTTGGACATTTCTATTTATGCAAAGTTTATGATATCAAATATATTTTTGAACAAGTTTAAAGGAAAGATTTTCAGAAATTTTGGTTGGATAGTAATTCATCATGTCAATTTTTTAGATCAACGATGATTCTTTAGAGTCTTGAAAGAAGATAAAACCAATACTTACATTTTTATAAGTATATATATATATATATATGCAGATGATATTAGAGTTTCTCTTATTTTTCTGTAAAAAAAATAATTATATTGATAAAATAGTTAATTTAATTTTAATTCAGATAATTGTATAAGTGATTTAATATTTTATCTCAATTTATTTATTTAAATGTTTTATAATAAATATAGTCTGTTTTCGTGAAATTTAATTTTAATGAGATTTCTGTGATACTCGTGTTTTTGTATTTTTTTTATCTTATTTTATTTTAATAAATACATATTATTGAATTATAGAATGTCATATAGATGGCTAACATAAATTTACTTAAAAATATATTAATTTTATAATAAAAAGTAAAATAAAAATACAAAAAATAAATATAAATAATTCTTACAATTTGATCATGTAGTTTTTTATTTATTTCGTAGACAATTTTTATTTATTTAATTCTGAAAATGGTTAAATTTATAAACGGTTAAATAAAAAATGATTAAATTTTAAAAAATTATAAAACTTAAAAGATAAATTTGAAAAAAAGAAATTGTAGACACCACAAAAAGTACTTAATTATTAGCGTCAATCTAAATTAAAATAACATATATTAAATATTATCAAAATAAATATCTCATACGTGGCATTTCTTTTTACGATAAGTTTTAGAAGGCTAGAGTTTAAAACTTCTGAATTCTCCAATGTCAGAGAAAACCTAATAACACCATATTTTGTATTTGTTGTTACTTCTTTTAGGATTATGATTACACTATTTTCTATACCGATTGTGTATAGTTTGTGTGGCTGTATATTCATATATTATAAATTTATTATAGAACGTAATCAAATTAGGTTTAAGAGCATATAATTAGGTTTAAGAGCATATAATTGTACAGTTTTAGTTTCTACGGTTATGATTGGTCATTTGTTTTAATTATCAATTTTAACATTCATTTATAGCTTCAATTATTTAAATTAAATTTCGCATTCTAAACTTTTTAAAGTTGTATTACATGATCCAATAAATATATTAAAAAGTATTATTCAATAAAATTTATTAAATTTTTTCATTCTAAAAGTCTAAACCTAATTTTATTAAATAATATCTACATATTATAATTAATCTCGATAATTTAATATTATAATTATTATTTATAATGATTAATTACTTTTTTATTAAAGTTGAGATGAATATTATTTCAATAATGAAAATCTAGATTCACCATTTATGTTGATTAAAATACAACTAATTATTTTCAAAAATTATTTACTAAATAATCATTTATATTCAATATTATTTATAAAAATTCCAAATTTTTTTATTTATTTAAGTGTCATAAAGGTTTTTATAGGTAAATCTTTACTTTTTGAAAAATAAAAAATTTCATTTCGACTAATAAAAGTTTTCAAACAACCACTAAAATGTTACCACCTATTTACAAATCCACGTTTTTGATCTTTAAGAATAAAATTGATTTATATATATTATTAAAAAATAGTAAAATACTATAAGAAAAACAAATAGTTCTTTAATTAGAATATAAATTCAATTATAATAACAGATTAAGAATTAACAAAAAGAAATCGATACGGTATCCAGATCAGTGATAAATAAGAGAATGACATGGATAAAAATATAGTAAAAATATCGATTTTATATATATATATATATATATATATATATATATATATATATATATATATATATATGTGTGTATGTGCATGTATAATGAAATAAAAAATTGATTTAATTGTTTGATATGAACAGTGTATGATGGAAATACTCGAGAACTGTATTCCATTATTAACAAAAAAAAAATAGAGTTATTATTTATAATTTTTTTAGTTTAAACATGTTATTCGTAAGAGATTAGTTATTGTACCGTTCGGTCCTCCCGACCCATAAACCGAGCGTCACTTTTAGAGACCGACTAAACGCTGATCGGCTTCCTAAAGCAACTCTTCCAAGGTCGATCGAGCGGTTCTATAAGGCCGACTCTTCCAAGGTTGACTGGGTGGCTCCCCTAGGACCGGTCCCCCACGATAGACTCCTTTAAGGTCGTCCCAGAACCGACCATTCATAAACCGAACGGTCTTCGCAAGGCCGCCCATCCAGGCAACAACCTTGGCCGACCACCCTACTGACCATCATTAGGTCGACGGTATGGTTAAGTACTAATGACTCATTAAAGTCCCTAATGGACATTAAGATATGATTGGGTCAACATCAGGCCCACAACAGGTAAAAGCCCATAACAACCAGTATAAATAAAGGTCTCAGGTATGATTTCTGGACAGATTGCTTACGATGCAATATATACATGCATTACAGACCACTCGGTCATGTTACTGACTTAAGCGTCGGAGTGTCTTTGACAGATACCCGACCGCCCGGCTTGGAGAACGAGGAGAGAGAACGAATACTACAACCAGGACTTGAAGACGAGAGAGCCCGTTCGGCCCTTCCCAGCGCGTCCACCCGGTGTTCGACAAACTCTTGAGTGTTTTAACAGAGTCAGACCAGATCCGACCGAAACATTTGGCGCCCACCGTGGGGCCGAGTGAGTATTCCCCACTGTAACCACAGGGAACCAATGAGGGGCACCTCAAAAGAACGTCAACTTCCACCATTCATCCCTTTGCACTCGGCTTCATCAACCCAACAACTCAGTCTCCACCGTTCGGCCGCGTATCCTCAGCCGTTCGGTCAAGACCATTCGGCTTCGCGGCCTCGTTTCCTCAACCGTTCGGGCTCAACCTGGACTCCAATGGCCTTAACCGTTCGGCCTCAGCATGTCCTCCAAAGGCCTCGTCATCTCGGCCTCCCAGGGCCTCCACCTCTCAGCCTCTAAAAAGCCTCACCCGTTCCGCCTATAAAGGCCTCACCCGTTCCGCCTCCAAAGGCCCTGGCTTCTGGCCTTACCTTAGGCCTCGACTTCAAGGTCGTCCATGACCTCACTCGTCCGGCCTTACCATGGGCCTCGTCTTCAGGTCGTCCTTGGCCTCATAGAAACTTAGCCAAATTTGGCATCACAAATCCGGTCGTCCAGCCTCGAACGGTCAGCCATTCCAAACCTACACCATTTAGCCTCAAACTCTTAGCAAGATTTGGCAATCTATTTAATGTCGGTCATCCATTTGCCTCAGGTCCTCGGCCTCTCGTTGCCTCATGCTTTTTGACCTCTAAAAAAGGGGTCAATCGATCGGTCATCCATTTAGTCACTCCTTTTTCTAATAAAAAAGTGAAATAACATTTCTTTATATTCCATATCTACTTTTCCAAACCAACAAAACAATAAAAAAGGTAATTTGGAAGAAAATATTATAAACTAACGGTTAGCTTTTGACAAATTAATAAAAGCAATTGATTCTAAGTTTGTGTAACTTTGATTATTTAAAGTGCTTCCCTTCCTTTATTGACCTCGAGTCACTTTTGTTTTTAATAAAAATTCCTATTCATAAAACCATTAAAATTATAAATATATATATATATATATATAATTATAAAAAATTGGTTTCATTCTTTGACAACATTCTTTTGACAATTCTTTTGATTGGTCTATGTTGGTGTTTATGATTATTATTATTGATTGTAGAGTAATTTTGAATCAATCACATAACACGTAAATAATATTAAAATATTGTCAAAAAAAATACTGTTAAAATATTATTATCCTTATAAAAATTAATGTAAGTCTTTTTGGTTCGCAAGAAACAAGGATGAACAATTAATTCAAAGGTGGTTGTGAAGTTGTGATGATTGTTATGCATGGGACAATAAGGGTGGGGTGCAAAAGACCCATAAAGCCTATCGAATCATCAAAAGAACCAATTATTATTATTTTTTTGTCCAAGGGTGCACATGTTTTTCAAGTTATCAAAATTATTAATTATTTTTTAATCACTCACTAAATTAACTAATATAATGTTTTAAGGTTGTAGTTTGATTTCTTTTCATAATGTCTTGAAATAAATTTATTAGATTTATAAACGTTTGTGGATTGATTCAAGTTATTGATCGAACTTAAATATTCTTGTATTCATAATCTATCAATTTGACACTTTTCAACTGATAATAATAGTCACAATGTCAAACAAAAGTTTATATTATATTTTATAGAAAATATGTGAATCTCAATATCAAAATTTTACTTACGAAAGAGGAATTCCTATTGCATTATTTAATTCTGTTGTATTAAAAGACTGTAACTTATGCTTGAATTAATATTTATTTTTTATAAAATTTTTAGAAAATTGAAAAATACTTGTAATAAAATACACTTCTTGGATAATTTTTAAGAGAATTTTAAACATAGACAAAAAAAATTATTTAAATTCATGAATTCCAAAATTCAAAACAGAAAAAAAAAAGAAAGAAGAAAAACTACTACGGATGATGATAAACAAACATCACATTTTTAATTCCACACCTATTTAACACCAAAAAAAAAATTCTTACAAAGTACCAAATATTTACAGATAAAATCAAGTAGACAAATTAAAATATTAATATTTTTAAGTATTCAATAAGTGTGGAAAGATTTAAAAGTGTATACTTATCATTTTCCTTCATTAATTTCTAATACTACCTCCTTCTCTCTTCGCTCATCTCAATCTTTCATAATTTTTTTCTCTCTTTTTTATTGCTCTAACTTACCTTTTTGTCATTATTGATAAAAGTATCAATATCTATATTTCAATATAAAATTATTAAAATACTCCCTTCCTATCTATATATAATTCTTTTTTTCAAAATTTTCCACTATTTTTAATTATTTTCATAAAATCTTTTTATTAAATTTTTTAGTAAAATCATAAATGTTATTGTTCCTATCATACACAATAGTCTCATACAGCTTATTAAAAGTCGAGTCTAAAACAATTTAAATATTTATTTTTTCTTCTACTTTTCAAAGAACAAAACCATAACAAAATTTTAATCTCTAAAGTTAAAAATACATAATAATAAACTCTAAAAATATCAATTGATGCACTTTGGATTACAAAAGTTATAAACTCTATTTCTTTTTAATTAGGTAGAAAGAGATGGTCAATTAAAAAAAAGACAATTTTAAGAAAAACGGTATAAATCATAGAAAATTAGAATAAAAATAACTAAATTTACTATTTTTTTCCTCAAAAAGTACTTTTTAATTAAAAGACACAAGTAACCCATTTAATAATTCAAAAGATTGATTTTGTTACAAAGTGTAATGTGAGGTCATTTTCATTCCACATGGATGTGGTGTTGAATGAATCCTTCTCCCTCCTACATTATTTGGGATCATAGTGTATGCTATGTCCAACCATTAGGGATGGCTTTGAGATGTGACAAGTGGACCTTCATGCTTCATTACTATACTTCAACATGGTTACCTAAACTCACTTGTAAAGATTATCGTGAAAACTATTTCCTTTCTTTATGGTTTGTTTAATCATGATATTTTAACAATTTTTTTATAACAAATCATGTGTCATTATTTTATTAGTTCGTATATTTAAAACGGACCAATAAAAAACTATCACATAAATTGTTATAAAAAAATGTTAAAAAGAAATTTTCCTAATTCTTTTGGTTTTGACTCTTCTTTTGGAATCGACAAAAAAATGTGATATGTGGGTAGGAGAGTCATTCTTCCTACACTTACCATCAATGCTGTTACTTTACTTTTCAGACCGACAGCAACACTAATACAATAAGCAAACATTTCAAAACACTTAGATTCATTAAGAATTAATGCATGCATCCAACATGCATGTTTTCCTATGTTCGGAACAACTCCACCACTAGGTTTGGGGAGAAATAATTGAAATTAGTTTTTTTTTTCTCAAGCTAGAATTAATTTATGTTCAAAATGATTTGTATATGTTTCCTTTTAAACTTTTTTTTAACTTACTTGAACATAAGTTTTAGTTGACATAGCATTTAATTTCATTTTCCTTCTAAAAAGAATTATGAAAAAAATTCATCCAAGTAAATTCTTGAAATACAATTTTCGCCCAAAAAATATATTGAAAAATTAATTTCGTGAAGGGTATAAAAGGGCATGAAAAAGGGTTTTGTAACAATAAATAGAAGTACAAGGAATTGAATAACACGATGAAGTATGTAACATATACATATTAGTTTTTAAAATAAAATTTAATTTCTATTTTATTAAGATAAAAATTATTAGTTTACAATCATAATTAACCTTTATTAAAAAAGAAACTACAAAATCATTTCAAATATCTCTTTATATTAATCACTCTTTAATGGTGTATATATACGATTATCTTTTAATCTTCACTTCTTTCTTCTTTCTCATAAAAATTCAATTTTTAAATTTTTTCACCTTCTTCCATGACTTATTCTCGTTTTTATTATATTAGTTTGAAAACGGGTAAAGTTATAGGAAGGTAAAAGAAACAGTAAAAGGGTTTGTCAAAAAAAATTATTCAAGAAAAATTATATAAAATTAAAAGATTCTTTATATCGGTTATAAACTATGATCATGTACATGTACAATGAATCTATTGTTAGCCAAATAATTAGTAATGTATGAATTTATGAATACGATAAAAATTACAAGTAAATAATTGGTTTAGCAGAACAAATATTAACATTATTTTTATTACGATAAAAAAAACTAGTTTTTGATAAAAAAAAACTTCAATTATGTTAGTTTTATTTCAATTTCATTAATCATTAACATAGTTGAACATATATTTGATTTTCAATGATTATCACATGTATTTATTGAAGAAAAAATTAGCAATAATATAAAATTAATCTTGAATAAACTATTAAGGATTTGAAATTTATAAAACAGAAAAGTAAAAGTTAAAAATTACCTTCAAAATTAATTACATATTAACATTAAGTTTCTCTTTAATAAATAGATGAGATAATTATACTAGATACAAACATATATTCAATTATCTCAATATTAAATGAATTTCAAACAAAATCAACATAATTAAAATTTTATATTAAAATTATAATTATTTTATTATTGTGTTAAAAATAAAATATATCAAGAGTTATTATGTTGAACTAACTGTTTATCTAAAATTAAAAATATTTCTAATAGAGATTTATCGAAGTAGGTGATAGAAAACTAGATGGAGTATAATCTCCTACACATTAATGAAATATTGACCAGTTCCTCCTTTGATGAGAGAGAAGTGAGACATGCTTTATAAAGTGTAAGATGAGAAAATTCAGTGCAATTATTTCTTAACTTATTTACTTTTATTCTTTTTGTCATTTTATAAGATGTTGGTGAAGCACATTAAACATTGTCATTTTTTTTTCAAATTTTAAATTAATGGATTATTTATTATTGATAAAGACCTTTTCTTAAAGTTGGCAATGGCAACCATCATAGTATTATGAATGAGATTTATTTCAAAATGAATGGAGAAAAAACATGTAATAAAATTAACAAAATTAGATAAAGACTAAGGTTTTCAGTGTTTTTTTTTTTTAAAATAAGTGAAACGTACTTCAAATTGGACTTGTCCACTGCAAACATTCCATTGCAGTGTCCACTTATGGAGTCATCTATGGCAGCACCAAAGTTTAATGACAAGTTTTATTAAACTAAAAATAAGTCTTTTTGATGAAATAATGTAAAATACATTATTTAAAAATAATATAAGATATTTTAAAAAAAATCATTTTTTAAAATAAAACATATCAAACAAACATGTATTGAGTAATTTTTTTGTTCTATTAAAAAAATAAAAACAAACAAATCGATTCATCATTGCAATAGGTAGTACATTTTTCTATTGATGAAATGAAAAATATAATCATGAAAAGAAAATTTAAGAGCAATGAAATCTATTTTTCTCCTCTATCATCAAATATTCATATTCAAATTCGAAGTTTCATATAATAATTGTTTAATTAAACATACATAGAGAGAAACAATAACATTTGAAAACAAAATTAACATTTAAAAATAAGATTAAGTATGGCACTATAAAAATATTATATGCATTTTTTTCTTCTCGTTGTTTTTGTTTAATGCTTATAGAGAAATTTCTCCAAACAGATATAATATCTTTTTTTATATTAAATTATAATTACAATTTTATAGATAATTCTGCTCAAAAGTAGTTTAAAATTTACTAACGTTATTTCACAATAAAAACAATTACATGAGTGTATATAAAACTGAATGAAAAAGATTTTTTTTTCAAAATCATAACCAAAAAACTTTTATAACGAAGAAAGCAACTTATTTTCTAGCATAAATTTAAGATTTTAGCTGTCCTAAATACTTCATGAAAAAACTCAAGATATCTATCTTTTATTGGGCCGGCTAGCTCAATCAGCATTGTTTGGGTAACTGCTTTCTGCACCTCCATATATTTTTTCTGCATTCCCATATAAGAGAAATATTATTTTGTAACTTTTAAATAGTGTAACAGAGAAGTAAAATTAAATTTCAAATTATATAATTCAAAAACTAACATTAAATTTTGAATTATATAATATGCAAGTCAAATAACTTTTGGATTGACTTCCAAATTACACGATTCAAAAAGGATAAAATAGAAAGTTTCTTCTTTTAAGGGGTGCAGGAAGAAATTTATTAAGTGCGCGAGGAACCTGCTCAATGGGTGTTGCTCTCTACCACCACACCATTTTCCTCCACCTCCCCAAATTGTTTTAATTTCAATTTTATTTTTAGATTAAAACTTTTTTATTTTTACCATTTAGAATTTTTTTTAATTAATTTAAAAACTTTATTTCTATAGTCCCTGAATGCATGCAGCGACGACAATCACAGAAGCTCTTCTTTCTCTTTAGCGTTCAAGTTCTTCCTCTGCCTATCCTGTTGCATTGTTCCATTATTTTGTGAGAGTGTGGTGGAGTTTCATTCCGTGGTGTGCTTAGTGAGAGATTGCAAAGGTTGGTGGTGGTGCAAGCAACTAATCCAACGGTCTTTGGTCTTGGTGGTGGTGCTTGAAAGTGCAGTGGTGAAAATGGTGAAAGTGTAATGTAGAGAGTTCGTGCAGGTGCGTAACAAACCCTAGAAAAAAAATCGGTTACCTTAAACGGATGTGAGCATCCGTCAGCGGATGTGAGCATCTGTCAGCGGTGTCAGCGGTGTCAGCGGTGTCAGCGGATGTCAACATCTGTCAGCGGATGTCAACATCCGTTGAAGGTAAAACAAATGTCCTTATCTTGACAAATTAAAGAACTCAAAGGTAAAGAGCCTAACACTTGCTCCATATGGTGTGATTGTCATTCAGGTAAGTGAGTTATGCCAAGCCTCTCAGAAAAATGGGAATGAAAGTACCAAAACTGGTAGGACCAATGTTCTAGTACTTTTGAGAGAGAATTTGATAACTAAAGGTAGAGGGATGATCTGAGTCATTACAAGACCCTCCATCACTTGCAGCACCATTGGAAAAAATCTCAATATCTTTCCTCGGGATAATTTCATAATTCTGGTTTGAGCAACCATTGGTGCTGGTACACCATTGGTTCCCAAACTAGGGTCTTCCTAGTCAAACTCTGGTGCATGATCAGAAAAGCTAATATGAGTTGCAGACTGCTCCATCAACAACTTGAGATGGAAACAAAGAAAAAATGTAGGTGCTACAACAAAAGAAAGAGTAAATGGAAGAAGTTTCCTCTCACCAACATCAGAATACTAATGAACATCAGCTTGAGTAGACACTTTGGAAATACCCATGATATTAATCCTTGGCCTGCCCTCCGCATGACCTCTTCATGCAGAAGTTGCATGATTTGATTTAGAACAAAACCCAAGATAAGCTAACTTGCAGTGACTTTTGGAACATTTGATATACAATGTTGAATTACAATAACAAGCACTAAACATGACAAACAAATCTTAAAATGAGGGTTAAAGATGAAGTTACCCATCATGATATAAAGGAAAAAGGGGAGCAAGTACCTTGACTGCGGAGGACCCACTGACAGAAGTTATGGACAACCCACTGTGGAGTACCTTGGATATTGAAAGAGAAGAATGAACGGAAAAGGGAGAGAAGGAAGAAGAAAAACTCAAACGGAAATGGAAAGAGAAGAGAGAATTTGTGAAAGATGTAGTGGTGGGGGTGGAGTCCGCGCAAGTGAATAAGTGAGGTAAAATTAGGGTTTTGAAATATTTTAAAAATTTCTAAATGGTAAAAGTAAATAAATTTTAACAGAAAGATAGTTTTGAAAATTAAATAAATTGGGGAGATGGAGGGAGAAAAGGATGATGGTGGAGGGAGCAATGTTTACATAGTTTATTGGGCCGACCGGTGTGCTTGTGGTTCGAATCAGAAAATCAAATTAATAGGTCCAGCACAAATTCGTGTAACAAAGAGTCTCAATTTCTATCTTTACAATTTCATGATGGAAAGAAGTGTACATCCAATTAACTCATACTGTAGTCAAAACTTTTATCAAAAAGATTATTTCAATCGTCTTGAAATATTTTAACTACAAGTCAATTATTATTTAATATTTGGACAGTTATTGTTTAGAAAAACAAATTCAAAATAACAAATTGTCTCAACTTTTATAGCTAAAACATAAAATTAAGAGAAATAACAGTCATATAATTCTTTCCATAGTAGATTCTATTTTTATAATATTTATAGAAAAATTATAAACCCTAATTTTGAATCCAAGGCTAAAAATGTCTTATTTAAAAAAATACTTATTTAATCGATATTAAACCTAACTCCATGTTTATAAATACAAAAGTTATTTTTTTTATGACTGTTGTTTTTTTATGTGAAACAATTTTTTTCCTGTGTTCTTGATGCAAAAGGTCCTACATTCCATAATTCTTGTTGAATCTACAAAAAAATAGGGCTCGATGGTCATTTACTTTTATAAAGTAGAGGAAGGTGAACAACGAAAATGACATTATTAAAAAGATTCCTGTGAGTGGTCTACCATGTGGGTTTTAATGTGAATCTTTGGCTTGTCTTATGTTTTTTTTTATTTCATGTAGTGACTAAATTGACCAAAAATCTTCAATATAAGAGACAATTTCAAAAACTAAAGTTATAATGATGTGTATATTCAAGAACTACATAAAATTTCACAAAATTTAACCAATTGTCACCAATAGATCAATACGTGTGTGTCAATAGGGCATTTAAGAAATCAAACCTATGTATCCAACATTGTTACTCTTAAATTTCAAGAACTATATTTAAATTCATGTAATTTCGGAAACTAAATTTGAATAAGGCTCAAAATCTTTTCTATTATCATATTACTTTTAAAATGTGTGTTTCATTTCTAAAACAAATTATATAACTATTTCATTTCTATAATTTATAAAAAGTATATAAAATATTTTTCTCGTTTAATTAAAAAACAAAATATAATATTTTACATAATTTAGATATAAAAAAATATTTTTTTCCAAATTACATGTTTTAAATACTCTATATTTTTTAAGTTGATGGATGTGAACGAATTTATAATTAACAAAACATAAAATTATTGATTTTTAACGAATACAGTATGAAGGTTAACACATATATCTTCATAGTAAAATATTGTTTGTTTTAAGTTAAATCTTTATAAATTTGCTTTTGATATAAGATCTCTTATTAATAAATAAACAATATAAAAGAAAGAGTATTATTTTATATAACCATAAATATAAATGGAGGATGGAATAAATTTATGTAAGAATGATAACATTTAAAAAATAAAGACAAAGCACATGGTATTGAAGAGTATAGTAATATATGCAAATGCAGAGAAGATAACGTGGTGGCTGCCACAGTGATTAATGCATAACAAAAATTTGCTGAAAAGAGTGAGTCATGATGAGCTAAGCCATGAATGGTGACAGAGAAAAGGAAAAATATGCGTTGATAGTGTAAATGATGGTGGCATGACAAAAGATAAGGATGGAAGGAATGGAAAAGAAATAGAAATTTCAAAGTGTTTGCTTCTCAACACACAAAAGGGAAAGTTGCCATGAATGGGTATCAGAAAAACATAGCAAAAAATTGAGCATGCATGGTTCTATGATGTAGTTTATTTACCTTAAAATATCTTGTCCTGTTTAGAACGTTGTCAAGAATCTTTTCGCTATCATTTACATTTCCAAGTTTATTATATCTCACAGTGTTTGCCTTCAGAATCATCATTAAATCATCCACATAAAACACATCGCTAATTTTCATTAATTTACCCAATTCAAAGTTTAAGTCACCAATCAATCATTATTATATTTCAAATTATATTTTAGGTTTGATATATATTTTTTTTATTAAATTTATACTTTTTAAAAAGAATTCGTGGCTCTCTTATGTCATTTGAAAGATGTTATTATCAAAATTAAAAATATTTAAAGTATAAAATAATTCAATTTTCTTTTGGCACACGATAGATTTATATTATATTTTGATTTATGACATATTTAGATTTTGGCATGCGATATTTTTTAAATAAAATTAATGTCATTTTAAATATTTTTTAAGAATAAAAACTCAATTAAATTATAATTAAATATATTTTGTCATAAATTTTTACACAAAATTAAAATTCATATATATTCTAAATTTTGATATAATTTAATCTCAAAACTTTATAAATAAATAAATATAATCATCTTAATTCAACCACAATAAATATTTTTAATATATTAAATTAAGTTATTTTAACTAATATTTAAATAGTTTACATTATTTATGTTATTTTGAAATGTTATCCAATAATTAAAAAAGAATAACATTACTAAATTAAAAAAATTATATTTATTTGATTTAAAATTTAAAATATATCCAAAGTTAAAATAATAATAAATTTTAATTTTGCATTTAAATTTAAAAATTACGACCATATTTAATTAAAAAATAAAAAAAATAAAATAAATGAAATAGCAAAAGATAAAAATTACTATTTATAAGGTTATGATTTTTATGGGAGAAAGACAGAAGAAGAAAATGTAAATCGAAGCAACACCCACCAGCCAAAGAGAGAAATAAATCATAGCCCCATTTTTCTGTCACATCACATCACATGCAGAGACCATTGAATCGAATTCAATTCCCTAAACTACACAGTTCGCAGTGTTCAAAATCAGAAGTTATGGCAGCTTGAAAGATCGTACCTTGTAAGTTCTAACACAGTAACCCAAAACAATAAAAACCTTTCTACCTTACTTTCTTTACATGTGTGAACTTTGAACCCGACAACATACATTGTTCTCGCAGATCAAATAAATAGAACTATAAAATTCCAATGACTTAAACACATGCATTTTCCCACCACTGTTTCTCTGTCTCCCCTGTTTTTATCAGATTTCCAAAATCACTTCCATATCGTAGCTGCAAACGGGCTTCCGGAAGAACCATCACTGAAACATAAACCATCCATTCATGCTTCAAAACAAACACACTAACGTTATTTTTTTCTTCTTCATGTTTATCATTGTCCTTTACAATGTAATGTCGTGTCATGAGAAATAATATCACGATGAGATGTGATGATGCACAATTATTTATAATCTGCAACTCTTTTAGTACCATAATTTGGCTCTACGAAGCATCACGACAACATGCGAAGCCTATGCCTACCATTTTCCACTTTAGCAACTCTTTCATTCCTATTTTCGATGCAGAGTAAGCATGGCTTAATTTTTTTAATAATAAAAGAAAACCTCAAAACGATGGTCGTTTTCGCCAGAAGCACTTTTTTTTACCTTACGTAACGCAGACTTTTCCGACGACAACCTAGCTATTATAATAATAATAGTGATAAATAAATAAATAATAAAAAAAGAATAATGAGGTTTACCGTTTTACGTTGTGGATGACGACCTAAGAAGTCGTTTTGTAAGGTGTGAGGTTGACGACGGTCTCTGAGAACGAGTGGCGCGTTTCAACGGTTCGACCACCGACTCTCTGAACCGGTACGGCAACGCTTGGTTCCTCCCTCGCTTGGACCGGACCACCGGTTCTCTCTCCTCCAAAACGTCGCCGTATATATCAACAACCACCCACCTTTCTTTCCGTTTCTCTTGATTTGCTGTCTGAGTCGTTGACTCAGTACCGAGTCCCCTCTCTTCCTCCGAGTCGGACTCGTCTTTTCCAGAGACGACTCTCGCCGCTTCTATAAGCAAATCGAGAAAATTACTATCGCATTCCTGAAAAGACGCTGTTTGAACGTCGTTAACTTCGTTGTTAAGATTTTGGTTGTGGTCAAGTTTCTCTGAAAGTTGAAAGCTCTTATCTGGAAACCCTTCTTCTTGCTCTTCTTCGATGCTGTTTTGAAGCGTGGCGGAGGCGCTGTCGGTTCTAGAAGATTCTGATTCCGTGAGGGAAGAGAATCTGATATTCAAATCGATGCCAACCCCTTTGCTGGGAAAGGGTTCTTGTTGTTGTTCTCGCTGTTCTGTAGAGGTTGGAGTGGACGAGATTATGTGGAGAATCTTGAAGAAGCACATTTGGGTCTTCGAATAGCCGCGGCACAAAGAAGCCATGGGAGCAGAAAGAAGAAACTTTTATTTTATTTTTCTCAGCGCAACGGTTTTATCGATAGAGTTGTGGGTGAAATCTACGCTTTGTGAGTCTTTGCAGGGAAAGAGAACTGGAAAAACATTCTGGGCAATAAAACCTTTATTTGTTAAGTTTTTTCAAAATTATTAAAATTATTACCTTTTGTTGGAGAGAGAAGGTAACAACAGGGATGGTTTTTTCTTCTTCTCATTCCCGATCTTATTTAATTTTGGTTCATAAATTTTTAAAAATAATATATATATATATATATATATATATATATATATATATATATTAAAAAACAATAACACAAATAATTATTTAAAGATCATAATTTGAAGACAACAATTATTTAAATATGACGCAACACATTCGTTTTAGACCTTAAAAAAATAAAAGTCTAAACAAATCAGTATTAATATTTATTATTAAATTAATTATAAAATTATGTTTAAGAAAAAAAAAGTCAACACATATTATTTAGTGTTAATATACTCTGTTAAATTAGTGATAAAATTATATTTTAGAAAAAAACTTAACTTTTATAGTATTAATATACTTTTATTAAATTAATTATATTTTATCTTTTGGAAATAAAATTTAATTGAGTTATTATTAATGTCTAATTTTATTGATATTAAAAATAATATTTAATGAGTTAATTTTTTAAAATAACTTGTAATTTTGTATAGAAAAAAAACTCATTAGTTATTTATTAAGTTATAATCAATTCTTTTTTTATTTTTTCTTTTATTTTAAGTGGTTTTTCATATACTAATATAGTCATTACATTTTTTTTATTTTCTTTTATTTTAAAGTCTTTAAGTTTTAACTTATTACATTTCTCAAATATTTCAAGATATTTTTGTTTCTTATTTATGATTAATATATATTTCAATTTGTATTAATATTTTTTTATTTTATTATTTGATGTAAAGAGAAAAAAATTGGTATTTTAGAAATAATAATGGTTTAAAAATAACGAGACTCAGTTTATTTTAATATTAGATGGTTTTGATATAAATAATTTTGTAAAGAAGAATTTCATTATTTTAAAATATCCTATATTTCAAAAAATTACTTTTTTATATCTTTCTAACTTCTCTTTAAGAGATCTCATCTCTTATTCATCTACTTGAAGATCAGAGACTACCTGATTGATTAACATGATCTTTAAGTCTAAAAGTCATTTTCTCAGAGTAAGTTGGTTTTCTATTCCTTTATTTAATCAGTTTTGTTTTCCTTACATGCTAGCTACCTTTGTTTTGCACGTGATATTTGAGTTTTCTATAAGATTTTATGTTAATTAGTAGTTTTAACGGATAACTCTGATCGTGTTTTTGTGGTTCGTAAGAGTAAATAGGTTCTGTTGTAAGTTGAAATTGTTTTAGGATTTTTAGAACAGTTTGGTCTTCTGTCCTATAAAGGAAGCTAATATTTGTTTTATTTTATGTTAAAAAGTATGAAATTATGTTTGCCAGGTTGTGAGAATGATGTTTGATTGAATGTTATTATTTGAGATGATTATTTGGTAATAATTGTATATGACGCGTGAAGTTGGATTATTGATGAATGATTGTGAATTGGTACTCCTTTGAACTTTGAATGATGTTGTTTTAGAGTCTTGAGAGGTACAAATCTGTTAGAGTGTTGATAATAGTAAATAGAGAGTGTTGATGAGTTGGTTTTCGATTTAAATTGAAATTTTGGTAGGTAAATTTTTATAAAAGTGATTTTGGAACTATAATTGATGTTTGTGAGCTATTTTTAGGTCATTTCAAACTTGTCTATAATTTCAAATAACCATAAATTTAATGTTGGGCTGGTAAATAGTTAATAATTTGAGTTTGAATTGTTTTTGGTTCATTTTTAAGAGTTTTAATAGATAAAAATCTAGAAAAACAAGTGTTTTTAAGTGAAGATTTAAGGTTTGTTTATGAGTCAATTGTGATTTGTTTAAATTGTGATTTATAATGTGTAGAAATTGTTTTAAGTGTTTTAAGTTGATCTAATGTATATATTAAATAATATTTAAAATCATAAATTTAAACAAAATTAAAAAATTAAAAAATAGTGACTTTTTTGCGTGTGATAAAACAGATCATATAATAATTGTAAATAGTGTCTGAATATTAAAACTAAAAATAAAAGTAAAAGAGCATTATTTATTGCTGCCATGTGTATTGTGTGATTGAACCTTACAAAGCATTAGGATTTATTTTATTTTATTTTGTGATTGAAAATGTTGTTTGGGATGTAATGTAATGAGTGTCCCTTTGTGCAGTTGAGGAAGGTTGTCGGAGGGTAATTGGGCTGAGACAAAGGTGTCATGAGATGCGACACGTGGCAAACTGGGATTACTGAAATAAAAAACAGAAAAAGAGTCTGCAACTGGCCCTGGCCCCCCTCCACGCAGTGTGCAAATAATGCTTCTTTTCTCGCTCTCTTTTCTGAACTCTTATGTTATGCCTCGTTCTCAACCACATTCACCACCATCCCCATAACTTCATCCTTGTATTTACTCTATTTATTTAGGGCAATAATGCTTTGATTTTTTCCAATATTTTAATGCAATACATAAATTATTTTCTTATATTAAATTTAGAGTATGTTAATAAGATAATAAATAAATAATAATTTGTTTCGGTACTTAGTTAAGAATCACACTTTCACAATGTTTATTAATTTGGTTTTTTCTCTCCTTCTAGTATATTTGTTTCCTCCTAGTTCAGTTCAAATCCAAGTAGTTGTTAAAGACACTCTAATGCTAAAGTTAATTTTATATTATTGAGCGACTATCACAATTAAATTTTAAATGCTCAATAAATATCATCACTTACCTTTCTACTTTACTTCTATATTTATAGGTTTAGAAGTGGGTCTTTGATTAAGACTTACCCAATTACAGCCCAATGTCTTTTAAACAAGATTTTATTTGCTCATCATAAAATAAGATCATTGTATCAGACGGTTGTAGCATTAGAATTTCACCATTCGATATAAATAAGAATTGATTTTTCTGTATGATTGACCGTCCCGATCGATCCTTACATTACATAAACTAATAAAACATAATATGTATAATATATTAAACTATTATTAAAAAATTTATATTAAAATATTTTTTTGACAAACTAATAAATAATGATAATAATATGATGAAAAATATTTATATTTATTTGACACATACTTTAAAAGATAAAATAATCATGACAAATTAAATTTTTATACTTTAAAAATAAAATATAAAATATAGAAAATATTAATATCAAATAAATATAAAAAAATTTATATATATTAGCATATCATTTATTATTAAAAAATTGGTTTAAACCCTCGTTTGGTCCTCGTATTTGTTGGTCAATCTCAAGTGGGTCATCGTTTTTTTTTTCGGTCTCAATTGGGTCCATAAACTTGTAAAATTGAGCCAATTAAATCCTCTCCGTTAAGTTTTCAGTAACGCCGTCTAACTGTGATGATATGGTGCACACATATGCATACATTTTATAATACGTGAAATTTTTTATTTAATTTGTTATTAAGTTTTGTACAATTGTACAAACGCCGCCTCCTCGTAGCCCTTGACAAAAAAATCTTCCACCAATTAGTTTCTTATTACAGTTTGATGGGTTGATGTTATATAAATTATTTTTTTTTAATTTATTTTATTTTTAATTAAATTTAACTAGAAAATATATAATTTTTTTTTTAATTTTTTACGGGTAACGGGTACCTGCGGGACGGGTAGTATACTACCCGTACCCGACCCGTTTAGAAGCGAGTATTAAAATACCTGCTATTCGTTACCCGCAGATAGTAACTACCCGCCACGGATTTTACTCACGGATACCCGTGCCCGCGGGTAAAATTGCTATCCCTAATGGTGATGTTTTGTTAGTATCATTGTATTACTACATTTTTAAAAGCTGGTGGTGTGGAAACTACTTGAGCTTTCTGAAATTATAGACAAGAACTTGGGTAGTGGTTCCATTAAGTGTTTTATGATCAAATGCTCGGATTCTGTTTAATTTTGTGATCGATTATTGTTGTGTTTTGCCTAGAACGGATAAGTCATGCCCACTCTTCTACATCACCCCTTTCATTATCTTTGCGTATTTTTATTCAAAACTCAGTATTTTTGTTGCAGTTGGGAAAGAAGAGCAAAAATTGCCATACTTGTTATATTTGCAAGGTGGACCTGGGTTTGAGTGTCGGCAACCAACCGAATCTAGTGGATGGGTTCAAAAAGTTTGTGAAGAATTCCGCCTCATCTTAATGGATCAAACATGATTTACTCGGCATTTGTGTAATCATCTTTGTGGTACTGTAAGAATTTTCATGTATAATCTTCTCTGTTGCTTATGTGCATTTCTACCGCGAGGAATAGGCTTATCAACTCCCTTGACTGTGTCATCAATGTTGCAATTCAAGTCTGCTGAGGAGTTGGCTGACTTCTTAAAACATTTTCGAGCTGATGATATTATGAATGATGCATAATTTATTCGAGTTCGTCTTGTTCTAGATACTGGTCCTTGGACAATTTTGGGGCAGGTATTCAAGTTAAATAATATAACATAAAGTCACATCATATAACACTTATACAAAACTTAATAATAAATTAAATAATAAATTCCACGTAATATAAGACGTAATTAAATTTTAACGCCGTCAGGGAAAACTTAACAAAGATGGCTTAATTGACTCAATTTTACAAGTTTGTGGACCCAATTGAAACCAAAAAAAGATAATGACCCACTTGAGATTGACAAAAAATACGGAGACCAAATGAATGTTTTTGTTGAAGAGATTGGTACGATGAAAAAGATGTTTTTTTTATTCAATCTAATGTCTAGAGATTGAACAATGAAAAAGTGAAATATTAAAATTTTTTATTTGATACACAAATTAAATTTCACTTATAATCTTTTTAGTTATTAAAAAGAAGACATCCAAACATACAACGATGTTCGAGAAAAGAATTGAAGAGAGGATAGGCAGGGTGGTTAGAGTAGGGAACATAACGCAACTGTGGTGGAGCCTACTTTCTTTATGCCAGAGAATAACCTTTTTATTTCACTTAGTTTTAGAAAAAAATCATTCAGTACAAAATTAGTAAAACTAATTATTCTTATTATTTTATACCAGTAATGTAGTTATGTATATGTATATTTCCTTTTTTATAACAAAATATAATAAAATTATAATTATAAAAATAAAAAAAATAAATTTTACAATTTAATTATAAATAATTTTTATTTATTTAATTTAGATAAATAATCAAATTAAAAAAATACTTAATTTAAATAAAACGATAATTTAAAAATAAAAATGAAAAAATGTACACAAAATAAATTCCCTTAAAGGTATAAATAATTTGAAATATATGTACGTGAAAATGATTAAAAAAAGACAAATCAAAAAGTAGAAAAATGGTCATACACGATATGCTATTTTACTTTTTCTATTTTTTAAGTAATAAAATTCTCACTTTCATATTTTTCTGCAATTGGGATTACTATTCTCACATGACTATCTAATAACAGAAGGTGTGTAATTTCTCGACCTCGATCTGAATGGTTTTGCGTTTCTCTTCTCTGAACCGTCGCTTCTTTTGCGCGATAGGGCGTGCCTATCTGAAGATGGATAACTTATGGGCCATGACTTCGGGGTGGATTTCTGGCATATCGAAGGTCGTCCACGCGAACAAATCTGCGTTGGCTCGGAGCATACGTCCCAGATCCTGTTCATCCTTCAAAGCGAGTTCCCCGCCAATGTTTGTGTTTTTGGAGGCGTCCGCTGCCAATGAAAGGAGTTTGACATCGCCTTGTGGATGGAGACGCTCATCTATGTTAGTTCGGGGGTCCAAGTCGACCGCTGCTGTTTCAGCTCCTTTCGTCCTTTTGGTTGGTACAAAAGGGGTGACCTTAAGCCCGGCAACATAACACTGTCGAGCCGTTCGCTGATCCGCTCTTACGGTGCAAATGGTGCCACGTTCCATGAGAAACTTCATGGCCAGGTGAGGTGTGGACACAATGGCTCCAAATGCATTCAAACAAGGTCGCCCTAACAAAGCGTTGTATGATGTGTTGGCCTCGACCAACAGAAAGCGGACTCTAAGTTCCAGTGCTTCCTGACCCGTTCTAAGGCGCGTTCGTAGGTCGAGGTACCCCCGGGTGTCGACTCTTTCCCCTGAAAAGCCTACAATTTGCTCGTTGAAAGGAGCAATAAGGTCCTCGGATAGATCCATCTTTTTGAAGGTGGACCAGTATAGGATGTTGACCGAACTCCCCTGATCGACGAGTACCTTGCTTGCTGACGTCGTATCGAGCTATTTCAGCCGTGATGACCATGAGGTCATCGTGATCAGGGTCGGACGCATGGAAATCTGCATTGGTGAAGGTAATATCAGGAATCGACCGAGGCTGTCGATCCACCATGTGTACCGACTTTAACTGTCTTAGATGTCGTTTCCTGGCGGAGGATGACACTCCCCCCCCCGGCGAAACCACCCGATATGGTGTCAATTCGACCTCGGACTGAACGTTCTCTCTCCGTTCGTCGGGGTTGGCTGAGCGATCGCCTGCGGCGTCGGTCATCCGTGGAAGAGTGTGGAACCACTCCAAGGACTCATCCTTAAGGGATAAGAAGAAAGCTCTGCAAATGACGGGGTCATTGTCTATGTAGAACGCCATGGCGTCTATAAAGTTACGCAGGTGATTGTCGGGATCGGCGGAGCCATCATAACGTTCTAACGCTGGGGGAGGTTTATCTGGCATGTGCGCTTGCATGATGGCCTCCGTGAAAGGGAGCAAGTTAGTGAGGCGCATGGAAGTAGGCCCCTTCCTCCCCCCGCCAAAAGGGTCAGATGGTCCTCCATGGTGACTCGCTTCGTTATCATCCTGCCGATTAGAGGCAGATACTTCTGGCAGTGGGCGTTGCGCACTCAGTGCCGCCAGCTCCTCTGCCTGCTTGCGTTGGAGTTCTTGTTGCTCCCGTATAGTTTGTGCTTGTGCCTCGATCTGTGTCTGCAGCTGCTGGATCAAATCGCGAGTGTTGAAGTCTTCCATAGCTCCGGTGGTCGTCGTTGGGATATCAAATCTCGGCCCCACGGTGGGCGCCAAAATGTTTCAGTAGGGATGTGGAGACCGAGATACAAACCTAACAACTCTGAACTACTTCTTCCAGTGATGCTGTTACTGTGCTATCTTTCCTTCAGTGTTGTGCTCTCCGAGGGGAAAATGGGCTGGGTACCTGCAAAGGCACTCCGACGCTCAAGTCAGAAAAGGGATGTCCTGAATCTTTTCAGTTCAAAGTGATCAAGAAGAAGAAGAATTTCTATCTCTCTTTTCTTAGGGGAAAAACGTACCTTTTTTCTCGTGTGCTTTGTGCATTTAAAACAGTAAAATAAACCGTTTACCTGAAAGTCCGGATGGTTACCGAAGTTTACTATCTGGAAGTTATAACTGCTAGATCGTGTCTGATACTGAGTTATTCCCTTGATTTATGGTATTAACCGATATTCGTAATTGGTAACTTCTAACCGCTACACATTATATGTCGAGCGCCTTATGTACTGATGTAACTATGTGAACTGTCGTGCGAGCATTTTTTCACGACATCACTGTTTAGTTGTCGATCACCAAGTGGTCGACGTCAAACTCTAAATGATACGAACATAAGAAAACCCAGAAAATGGTCGATTGAGTTATGTGTCGATTGTTTAGTAGACTATATTACTGTTTAATTGTCGATCACCAAGTAATCGACATCAAACTGTAAGTGATACGAACATACGAAGGCTTAGTGGACGGTCGGTTAGGTTATTTGTCGACCGTTTAGTGGACTCAAGTATCCTAGGGTACACATATGATTTTTATTTTGTGTTAAAATACCTATTTAATATCCGTGAATATTTTTGTTATAAGAACGTGAGTGTTAATTTTGTTATACTTAAAAAATAACATTTTAATATATATATATATATATATATATATTAAAATGTATATATTATAATTGATGTTACTGTTTTGTAAGATGCTTTTGTTTATACTGTTTTTGATATGACATGTTATGGACTGGGATTGGATGAGTGGTGGTTGGCAAACAAAGTTCATCATAGCTTACAAGGAATCAAGGTAGAAGGTAGTTGAACTTTTACTTTCCACCTTTAATTTCTCAAGTACTACTATTTCATAGACTCATAGCTGCTAAATACTATACTTATTTTAAGGGAAATAATAATTTCACATACAAATTTTTACTTTGATATTATTTTTTATTGCTTTTATTTTAAAAAATATTAAAATTTATTCTTTTATAACTATTTTTTTTAATATGAGTCACATAAATAGAAATATATACATTATTTTTTTTCAAAAACATGATAAAAAGAACCAGTTATTTCGATAGTTTCTTCAAGTTACTTAAGTTTAAAAATCAACAAAAAAAAAAAATCAATTGTATTGTGTAATAAATGTGGTTGTACGTGTGAACTGTGACATTGTGGATAATCTGCGAAACTTCCTCTCTGCGTAAGGTTTTTTTTTTTGGATAACTTAAATATTAATTCCTTATCCTAAGATAAAATTTTAATTTTAATTGCGAAGCTTCTATTTTCCGAACTTCGAGGATAGTATATGTCTCACGAAACCACCTAACTATTATCATTTTCTGTACAGGTGGAGCATCTAATGGCAGATGATCGAAATTATTTTCATTACGAACAATTAACAAGTATTAATAGATTGTTTTACGTTTTATAAATATACGAGTATTATTGGATTTGATTGTCCAAAAATATATTGCACTAATGGTTAATCAATATACTTAGGTGTCACAAGTCTTATAAATATACAACTGATGTCCAGATATAATCATCTTTCTCAAAAGAGAGCATAACAAGGAAGGACGACCTACCCTCAGACCAATTTAATCGAAATATTTTGGCGCTTACCGTGGGGTCGAGCGACATTCCCATGAAACCACGAGAAACCAGACGTGTAAACGTGCGCTCGGCCTCGACATTGCTACTTCATATCAATATCAGGTTTTGCAACAAGAGTACAAAATTCCATAATAATTTCTAAAGGCATGTCTTTTGTTTAGAGAACTTTCAGGAACGTTCAGCCCTACATCCAAACTTGTCAGGTTCCAATACTTTTAATTATAATTTATAAATTATAATTTTTATTTTATTTAACTCATATTTTTGTGAGTAAAAATATCATCCACAGGAAGGTTCAGTCTTACCTTCAACAGGTTCCAATTTTTATTATAATTTATAAATTATGATATATTGAAGCATTTATTTTATTTTGTTTAACTCATATTATTGTGATTAAAAATATCCTTTACAGGTTCAGTCTTACTTTCAACTTGTCAGGTTCCACTTATTATTATAATTTATAAATTATAATATATTGAAGCATTTTTTTTATTTTGTTTAACTCATATTTGTGTGAGTAAAAATATCTTTTACAGGAACTTTCTCTCTTACACTAATATTTTTGTGAGTAAAAATATCATGTGCAGGAGTGCAACGTTCAGCTTTGTCAGGTTCTAATGGCTCTTCATTATAAAAATAAAATATTAAATATTTTATTTAACGCATATTCTTGTGAGTAAAAATATCCTGCACAGGAAGGTTGAGACAAACGTTCAACCTTATCCGGTTCTAATGTCGTCTCATTATAAAAATAAAATATTGAATATTTTATTTAACGCATATTTTTTTTTGTGAGTAAAAATATCCTGCACAGGAAGGTTCAATACCTTACCACTTGGTCAGTTGGGCCATCAACGTTCAACCTTGTCAGGTTTTAATGATTTCTCATTATAAAAATAAAATATTAAATATTTTATTTAACGCATATTTTTGTGGGTAAAAATATCCTGCGCAATAAAAAGTTCTAAAAAGAACTCCTATCGCTCGCCGCTCGGCCTAGGAAAAAGTTCTAGAAAAAGAACTCCTATCAGTCGTCGCTCGGCTTAGAGAAAAAGTTCTAGAAAAAGAATTCCTATCAACGTAGGAAAAGGTTCTCGGGCTCTTAAGCTCAAAAGGGAATCCCTACCGTTCGTCGTTCAACGTGGGAAAAGACTCTCGGGCTATTAAGCTCAAAAGGGAGTCCCCACCGATCATTGCCCAACGTAGGAAAAGACTCTCAAGCTATTATGCTCAAAAGGGAGTCCGTATCGTTCGTTGCTCAACATGGAAAAAGGCTCTCGAGCTATTAAGCTCAAAAGGGAGTCCCCACCGATCATTGCCCAACTTAGGAAAAGGCTCTCGGGCTATTATGCTCAAAACGGAGTCCCTACCGTTTGTTGCTCAACGTGGTAAAAGGCTTTCGGGCTATTAAGCTCAAAAGGGAGTCCCCACCAATCATTGCCCAACATAGGAAAAGACTCTTGGGCTATTATGCTAAAAAATGAGTCCCTACCGTTCGTTGCTCAACATGGGAAAAAGCACTCGAGTTATTAAGCTCAAAAGGGAGTCCTCACCGATCATTGCCCAGTATAGAAAGGCTATTGGGCTATTATGCTCAAAAGGAAGTCCCTGTCGCTCGTCGTTCAACATAGGAAAAGGTTCTCAGGCTCTTAAGCTCAAAAGGGAATCCCTACCGCTCGTCGCTCAGCGTAGGAAAAGGTTCTCGAGCTCTTAAGCTCAAAAGGGAATCCCTATTGCTCGTCGCTCGACGTAGGAAAAGGTTATCGGGCTCTTAAGCTCAAAAGGGAATCTCTACCGCTCGACCTAAAGAAAAAAGTTCAAAAAAGAACTTCTATCAGTCAACTACTCAACAAGTCTAGTCCTTTCCCGCTTGGACCACCTACGTTTAGCTTTATTAGGTTCCAATGTCTTCTCATTAAAAAAATAGATATTGAAGTGTTTACTTTATTTTGTTTAACGCATATTTTTTGGAGTGAAAATTTCTTGCACAATATGCCGCTTGGTACAGAAAGGAATGAAGACTTAAAGCGTATCGAAAATAGACTCCCTAAATACAACGTGAGTGACCTCTTTTAAAGCTCATAATAATCCCTATGCACCTCTTTTAATAAAGAGCTTGCTTGGACTTGGGGGGCTTATGTACTATATGAAATATACCGATCGGAATTAATTGTCATTATGGACAATTAACATGTATTAATAGGTCAGATTGCCTTACGCTTTACAAATATACGGTATTATTGGATTTGATTGTCTAAAAATATATTGCACTAATGGTTAATCAATGGACGGTATTATTGGATTTGATTGTCTAAAATATATTGCACTAATGGTTAATCAATGAACGGTATTATTGGATTTGATTGTCTAAAAATATATTGCACTAATGGTTAATCAATGGACTTAGCTGTCATAAGTCCTATAAATATACAATTGATGTCCATGTACAATCATATTTTTCTATCATAATAAAATAGTGACCTGTCTTTATGAAACATATATGACTTGAGCGTCAGAGTGTATATCAAATGAATTGCATTCTAGGAGAGGATTGAAGATCAAAAGAGAGTAGAGCAAGGAAATACGACTGATCCTTAGATCAATTTAACCGAAACAAGTAGTAATAATAATAATTTATCAGTTAGTTAGGATTTTACAGAAACTTTAATTTATTTTTCTTATTTTAAAAGGTGACATATATACATTATTTATTTATGATACTATAATATGATTATGTCTCTAAAATTTATTCAATCTATGTTTCTAGTTTCTAATATGATATTTGTTTTTTATTTTTTTAATATATGTTATTTGTTCTTTCATTTTATACTTTTTCTTTTTTTATTGTCTAATAAACTGTATTAAGAGTTTAAATTTATTCATATTTCTGACATGGAATCGAAGTCAACGTTACGTTATATTTACATTATAGTTCCTTCTTATCATTTGTACCGGCGGTATAAATATATAATATTTCAAACAATTAATATATATTAAATATCATTATCTATTTTTTTACTTCTATTTCTAAATGTTGGAATCAACTTTAGATTAATAAAGGTCTCATTACAGTCCAATTGATCATATTCATATTTTGTGCTAAGTTAATTAGTTTATAAAGATAATTCCTTGGTAGTTTGATTGTTTGACTATTTGTTCTAGTCACAACCATAAAAATGACTCATGATTATGTTCGTAGCATATTTTTACATGCACGACCACATGATTCATAGATGATTAAATGATTTGACGTTACAAATAATCTATTTGATATAATCTGTTCACACTAAAATCTTTTAAAAATATAGATATCACATTAAAAATTGAGAAGTTGAAAAAAAAAATCTTGACATATATGTTAGAAAAGTTCCATTGTTCCCTTTTAACATCACGATATCTTGGTGAGTTCTTTAACCATAGGAAATTATTCTACCATTAAATCATTAATACTTCAATTTGTAGTAGTATTAAAAGGTTCAGTGTAGATAATATTTTCCCTTTTACAACCACAATATATATTATTTATACTAATAATAAAAGAGACTCAATGTACAATTTTTCTTTTCATATTTATTCTTTCAATAATGAATTTTTTAAATTTAAATAATCATTTATAATAAAAATATTGTTTTTCAACTTTACCTTTTTAAATAACTATCATTTTAATTAATCATTATTCTTAATAAAATTTATAAAATTAGTTTACAGTTTATTAATATTTTTATTTTAATAATTAAAAATCATTTTATATTTTAATAAAAAATTATATAATAAAAAAAATCGAAACACTTAGTACATATAAAGAATATAAATTTTAAATATTAACCATTTTTTTTCAATTTGATTAACATGCTAAAACTTAAAATTCATAAGATCAAGACCTTACCACTCCAAGCCCAACCCGCTGTCCACAAAGTCAGTTTCTTCCTCCGTATATTTCTTTCTGCACTCCTATCTAAACAAATTTTCTTCTTGCATTCTTTTGAATTATGCAATTTAGAATTAAAAAATATTTCTACATTATACAATCCGAAAAATAAAAATAATTTTCAAATCGCATAATTAACTCTCTTTTTTTTCTAGAAAGACTTTTTGAATTGTTTAATTCGAAAATATTTCAACTTTCAAATTAGATGCTCTCATGCCAAGTCTAATAACTTTCAAATTGTGAAATTCAAAATCAAATAATTTTGAAATTGTATAATATTTTTTTTAATCTTCCTTAATTTTTAGAATCTATTTTTATTTTTTAATTGTACATTCCAAAAATAGTCTTGACTTCAAGATTAACCTAGAAAGTATTGATAATATTTACTTGATATATATATTTTTTAAATTAGTTCTTAGGAAACATTTCAGTTTTAATAATATGTTCCTTCTTAGAAATTATTTATTATTTTAGATTAAGATCAAAAAATTATAAATATTTTATATTTCATGTTCAGTTACATTTTGCTTTATATATATATATATATATATATATATATATATATATATATATATATATATATATTTCAAAATAAAAATATCTTCTACAACATATATTATTTTTAAAGAAATATCACTGTACCAAATGCAAGCATAATCGTAACCTTAATTACAAAACATATTTACTTAACAAACTTTTTACAATTTAAAACCATTTTTATGATGGAATCAAATTTTGTTAGAAATTACTAATTTTAATAACCCTTACTCCTAACGAGGAGAAAGACTAAAATGATACTCGTTAAAATAGTCCATTTTCAATATATCTCACCCAATCATAAAATAAGTTTTGAGAACGAACAATTAAAGAGAGGATAATTCTATTAGTAAGTTGATAAATTAAGTGGTAAACGTATTTATTGTACATAAATACTTCAAAATCATGATGTATTACTATCTTACTTATGTTTAATTCAGAAATCTAATTATGTATAAATCATGCTTCCACTTTTAAGGATTTAATACATTTTCAAAGGATGTTTTGATGCATATATTTAGTTTGTGCACATCTCAAATCCAACCCAACAAATTATTGTATTTATCACTTTTGTTTATTTTTTTATTTTGATTACAGTATTATATAATTGTTTAATCAGTTACAGATTGGACAGTTAATTTGTCACTCGGACGCACAAATAAACAATTATCTGAATCGAAAAGTTAAATCAATTAATTGATAGTCAAGACGATTAACTTTAATACTAAATTACTTAAAGATAAAATGTGATTATTAACCATCAAACTATAATAGGTCGTTGTTAATTAAAAATGCATTTTCCATACTATTAATATTTGAACTATCAAATATTAAGCTAAATTTGACATTTGAGTGTGTTCGTATCCTCCCAACTGTTTAAACAAATGATTACAGAAAAAATTGAAATTGAAAACAACATTCAACGTTAATTTCGACCATAAATCACAAAACAATTACATTATTAATTAATATTTATTATTATTTATTCTTGCATTCAACATTATGTATTTTAAACCATTATTAGGATATCTTGAACCTTATTAAAAATTTAAATTAGTATTTAATTTATTCCAAAAAAATTAATCATAAACCAAAAGTGATACAATTCTCCCTGTGAATTTGAATGAGTAAAGGGAGTTTGTTTTACCGGCATTCAAATTTGAATGAATTTTAATTCTTAGATCTTTCTTCAGTTATGAATTGACAAGGTAACCTAATGATATTTTAAACAGATTTGTAGTAAGTGATTACACAAAAATAAAAGAAAACAAGAAAACACTGTGAAAGTGATGTTCAAGAAAAAAAATAGCATATGTTTATAACTACTAATTTGAATTATGATTACATTTTTAAGGATGAAATATAGTTTGAGTTTGCAATATCATAGAATGATGAATTTTCTCAAATCCTAATCATAATACCACTTCTAAAAAAAAACTCTTAATTTATGAAATGAAAAAAATGGATGGAAGTATCACCATTTCCAAACATATTTGAGAAAAGAAAAAAAAAAGGTTAGAAAATTATAAACCTAATATTTCCAATTAGAACAATGTACCATAAATAATTAATTATTATTATTAACTTGATTTGTTAACAACATTGGATGCTGGATTAAACAAGACCGAAAATTCTCCTAGATTTTATGACACCACAGGAAGACACACCTAAATTTATTGAATTATTTGTCCAACTTGGATTCAAGATATTTTCCTCTTATAAGCTTCACTTTCTTTCATCATCATAGAAGAATAAAATTATTGTATGAACTAAATCAACGGATACCTATTATGCGCAAAAGAAAATCCTACAATATAATTAAAATGTCATTTGGGAAAATCATATACCACTAAATATTGAAATGTTAAATCTTTTTCATTGTTTTCGTCTATCAATAAAGTACACCCTGGTAAAGAAAGTATCATTATGGCTAATTGAAAACTAATTGAGTTTAATATATTACCTAAAGGATAGAGATAAATAATATTAAGTTGAGATGGCCGAGTTCAAATCCCCCATGTTTATGAGGCTTTTTATTTTAATAGATTAATTAAATTAATTATATAGCACAATGCATGCATACAACCTAGAGAGAAATGAGGGAATGAGGATGGATACTAGGATGATTATCCCTTTTGTCTAAAAAAATTTGTTATACATTTTTTTTAATTCAAATATTTTATTTATTTTTCTAATTTTAAATAAAATTATTCAAAAAAAATTCTTTAAACTATAAATTAAAAAAATTAAGTATAATTAAAATTTTCATAATAAAATGTTAATGTAAATATATTTTATCTTAAAAAAACAAAATTTAATAAATTACACCATAAAATATAAATTATTTAAAATTAAGTATTTTGAAAGATAAATTCAATTTAAAAAGTATAAACACAAAATTAAACTCGAAACTAATTTTGAAATATTTCTCCTACCAATAAATGCAATCAATATCTTTTTAGCAACTTTATCCATGGAAAATAATAAATTTTGGTAAATCTTATCATCAAAATTGTAGAATTACCAGGTGAAAAAGAGTAGAGGAAAAGAAGAAATACTTTAACATTATAAAAATAAATCTATCTAAGAATAATATCTTAAAACAATAGTTTCTTTTGCTAAATCCAATTACTTTCGCAATTAGCATAACAAACTTTACCTTCCATTATAAGGTTATTAGTGATTTACTGTAAGACTTGTAGAATTGTAAAATCCTATATATTGTGGTAAAATAAATTTATAAATTTTATGGGTATTTGTTTCATGAGAAGAACATTTTCACATACATTAAAGTAAATGACTAATTTAGTTTTTAAACGTGTCAGAGGTTAATTTAGTGTCTAAAATAATAAGAGAGTCTAATTTAGTTCACAAATGTTGGTGATTAAAATAATGAATAGTTTCGTCATCATCACCCACCACCCTCCACTTGAAGATTTGATCAAATACCACAATTTGATTTCCACACAATTACTTCTTCCTAACAAATAATACAGAGAGATTACAAAGAACTCTTAATTCAAAAATAGTTGAATTTACATCAGAGGCAAGGAAGATGAATCGTTGATTAAAGAGCTCCATTATTATCTTGCCCAACATCATCCCTGCAAAGGCAATTACGCAATATTAGATTGATGAAGCTTATTCCAAGTTACAATGGAGTACTGGCAAAACAAAGTGACAATAACAGCTATTGTATTAAAGAATCGACCTCTATTCTGAAGGATGGTGCCACCAGATTATCTGCAGAACTCTTATGAAAGCAATGGGTGAATTCTGGGTATGATTGAAGGAACCAAAACGGGCAACAAAATTGGCCCCTGTTAAGCATTGTTCATGCATAAACAAGTTTCCGAGACTCGGGTTGAAAGCCGGCCGAACCAGCCGACCTATTCCGTTAAATTTGGCCGGGTCGGAGTCAACAAGACCCATATGCTCATCCTTTCCAACATGTTAGAGTGACCAAATTCAGAATTCATCCTTACCTCTTCATCCAGAAAATGTCAAGCCAATCTTGTAGCATCAACGCAATGCAGCAAAGCTGTTGCAGGCAATAGATTTCAATGTTTAGGCATCTTCAGGCCTCAAATAGGATCAAATTGTAGACACTAGCTTAGCACTCACTCATAGTTGGCTAATTTGTAGTAAAATTTAAAATTCGGGTAACTAGCAACCTATTGATTATCTGAATAATGGTGAATTTTGGCCTTCAATATCTTGTTTTATATTGTAGAGCAAAAGGTATATAATCTTCTAAACAAGCAAGCTTATAACCAGATAGGCCCCTAAATGCACATTCATCTGGGCAATTTATCTCTTTGTCATTCAATTTATGTCCTCTGAAACAGAATTTCAAACTCAAAGTGGAGTTATTTGCATATTTAACATCTCTGATCTTCACACAAGCTCTTATATATGCAACTTTTTTCTTAAACAGTAACAACATTAATTATAAACCTTTCAAACCTTCCAGCTTTCTTAAATCTAAAACATGACTACCATGAAAGTTGAAAAAAAATCACGGTCACAACAGCTGGTGCACCTACAACCTCCACCAGCTAAAATTTTAATTTAAAAACAGTAACTCATGGCCACATGATAACTAACTACATTGTCAGCCACTTAAATTTGCAACCATTTTTGCCCGTTTTGCAAGTGCCCTCTAACCACTGACAATCGTCTAGGTTTTCACATATCGATTTTGTTAAAAAATATCTAAGTAATCTCTATCAATTAACCGAGTCCATACCCTTGTATTATATATGCAGATCTTGGGATAACATGGGAGAAAAATGCTCATAAAATAAAACTTTTTCAGCAACATGTCACATTGAAACTTGAAATGTACCAAGGTTAGAAGAATCAATGAAACTGAAATTCAACATACAACAGTGTCAGAAACACATTGAGTTCGACACTTAAAATAATTATTTGTTCAAAAACAAAATAGGAAAAAGGAAATCAAAATGGAACAATGAGACGAACCTGGATGAGAAGACCCTGAAAGCAAGATTTTCAGCAATGGTGGGTTCATTATCCACCAGTGAGTTTCCCACCCCAGATCACAGAAACTTCGTCCAAATTACAGAATGAGGAGGAACATGTTCTCCAATACCATGCAACATGCACTTTCAACTGCTGAAAAAACATGTGGGTTGTGTTCCTGCAAGTACATACACTACACATCAGCACAGATGAAGAAAATAAGCATAGATCAATATGATCTTAAGAACAAAAAACAATAACGCCAGAAAAGGAAACAACAACTTACCAAATCCAACTATTGAAAATCTCACAATTTCAAACGCCGAACAATACGACCACACCTGCTCTGCATTCTCAGAATCTCCTTGGCAAAATCCTGATTCCCAGTAATAACAAGTCCATTCAACACCCTATTGAAAGTAAACTTCCGCGGCAAGAACCCTCTATCAACCATCTCCATCAACAATTTCCCAGCCACCACCAAATCCTCCGATTTCTTCCTCAAAAACATAGCACTGATCAGAACATTGTAAGTATCCAAATTGGGCAAGCAAGGCTCATCCCTCATCTTCTCAAACATCTCCAAACCCTTCTCAATCTCCCCAGCATCACAAAAGTACCTAATCACAACATTATAAGTCTGAACAGAACACCTCAAACCATGTTCCCCCATTCTTCTCATAAACCCTAATGCCCTCTCCATGTCCCCAACATGACAAAAACCTCTGATAACAACGTTGTAAGTAACCACATTCGGCACACACAACCCCTTCCTCATCATCTCCTCAAAAACCACCACCGCATTCTCCACGCTATCCTTCTTACACAAAACCTGAATCAACGCATTACACGTGGCGACACTAGGAGCCACACCCTCCTTCACCATCGCATCAAAAACCCTACGAGATTTCTTAACCTCACCCGCCACCCCAAACCCGTGAATCACAGTCGTGTAAGTCACAACATCAATCTCGCACTTCCTCTTCTTCATCTCCAAGTAAAACTCCCAAGCCTCCTTAATCTGATTACTCCGAAAATACCCTTTCAGCAATGTGTTGTAGGTGACCATCGTAGGGTTTATCCCTCGCTGCACCATATCCTTCAGAACATTCAACGCCATCGGGGTGCGTTTGATTAAGCAATAACCGTTTGCGATTATGTTGTAGCTCACGCAATCGAGTTTGAATCTGGATCGGAACGTTTTGAGCAAGGTGTGCGCCATTTCCACGCGCTTCGATTTGCAGAGGATGTCGAGGACGGTGTTGAATGAGTTCAGGTCCTGGCGGCAACCGTGCTCGTGCATGGAGAGGAAGGTTCTGACGGCACGGTGGGGTTTTCCGTTAGCGGCGTAGCGCTCGGCGAGGATGGCGAAGGTACGGGGAGTTGGGCCGCGGCGGAGAGATCGCATGCGGCCTACTAAGGCCCATGCGGCGTTGTAGTCGTGCATGCGGGCCGCGATGTCGATGGCGTGGTCGAACGACGAGGCGCAGTGGATGTAGGCAGGGTGGCGGTCCAGGTGTTTGAAGAATTGAAGGGCCTTGGGCCCGTGGTTCCAGAGGCGCTTCAGGACCTTGTTCACGAGCTCGGGCGCCCATTGGATTGTGGGCTTGAATAGGGCCTCGGAGAGAGTGAGTGGGTCTGATTCGAGGACCAGATTGGCTATGGTGGCGTCTGAGGGCTGTTGAACTCCGTCACAGACGGTAACCACGTTACGTGGAAGCGGAAACTGACGATGCTTCTTCGACAAAGGGAGGAGGTGGAGACGAAAACGCTTCTGGGACATTTTAGGGGCTTTTTCGGATTTTCTCTCAAACGCACCTTTCGTTGAAGCTTTAGATAGTGCCTTCAGTTTTACATTGAGATCATTGTGACCGCAGGGTGATTGTATTAATCTGCCTTGTTTTTCAAAATTATATTTTGGTCCTTCTAATTATTTTATTTGCGAGTGTCCATGTCGTGAAATTTTGAATGTGGTTCTTCCTTCAAAGTGTAGATCAAATTTAAACCAGGGAATTTTCTTTATCCATTTTAGAACTATTTTTTATTCTTTTAATTATTGTGAATATGTAATATAGTGTGTTATTAAATTTTAGTCCACGATGTATTTGGTTTTCCAAATATTTTTATTGGTATTCTAACATACGAATTATTAATCATATTTAAATTTCATAATTTAAATTTAATAAAAAATAAATTTAATTTTGGAGAATATTTGATTTTTTTTGTTTTAATTAATAAATTTATACTATATAAACGGTTGGCTATCTTATAAAAAAATAATTTTTGATTGTAACATTCAAATATTTATCATATAAATAATATCTTATGTATTATGTATAATTGTAACATTTTATTTTATGTTAATTATCTTTAATTTTATTTATATTAATACGTTTTTATAAGTATATTGAGAAATTATTGAAAAGAGTTTTATAAAAAATTAAAAGAAGATTTTGAGGTGTTAACTAGTTCTTAATCATAATTTATTTAAGTAAAATTGTCGTCACATCTTTATAAATCTATATTGAAATTTTTATAAAGTATTATTAAAGTATTGTTCTCTCCTATTATGAATGAGATTTACAAATAAAAGTTTATGTTAAGAAAAATAATTCTTGAGTTTTAGTGTAAAAGTTAGATCTCAACATATTGTCTAGTTATGAATTATTTTGATAAAAAATTTATTCTTACTTCGTTAATCATTAGATTGTGATAAAAATTTTATTCCAAGTTCATAAGATATAATACCTCATTTTGATAGTGGAGATTTCTATTTAAAGATTTGTGGTTAAAGAAAAAAAATTACAGTTTAAACTAATGTAACTTATTTTCTATTTTGAGTTATTTTGATAATAATTCGTCTACCAACTTCATTAATGATCAACATACAAATAAAAATTTTACGGCATGTTTTTAAAATAATATTTTTCACTCTGATAATTTAGATTTACATTTAAAAATTAGTAATTTTTGTATTTGGGATAAGGAACAACTATTATAAAAAGTCAACAAGTGAAATGTAAAATACTCTTATAATATTTAAATAGTAAATTGTGGTTTTACTATTACATACTTGTAAATGTATAGAAAATAAAATAATATCAAAATAATAACATAATTTTTTGTATATAATGTTAAGAAAAGAAGCGAAATTACATTGTTTTGGTAGTTGTATTCACCGATATATTTTACTCATTCTTCACCATTTCTATTTTCTTTCTCTATTGATAAAAAAAATTAAAGTAGTTTGAAAAAATTATTCAATCTATAATTGAGAATTAGTATTACTTGAACAAGTTGTTTTAATGGGAGAGAAGCAACAATTTATCATTTTATATTTTTTACTTATCAATATTTATTGATTTATTTATTTTATTTTGGTGTCTTTTGTTTTTATTTATTTATTATTATTATTATTTTATTAGTAAGATGTTTATAATCTGATTTTTATTTATTTATTATTACTATTTTAGTAGTGAGGTGTTATAATTTAATTTTATTTACTTTATTTTATTAGTGAGGTGTTTATAGCCTTATTTATTTACTATTATTATTTATTTGTGAGGTGTTGATCACTTATTTTTATTTGTTTATTATTATTATTTTAATTTTATTAGTGATATATTTATAACCTCATTTTTATTTATTTGTTATTATTATTATTTTATTAGTGAAGTGTTTATAATATTATTTTTATTTATTTATTGTCATTATTTTTATTTTATTAGTGAGGTATTTATATTCACTTATTTATTTATTTATCATTATCATTTTATTAAGTGGGGCATTTATAGCTTCATTTTTATTTAATTATTATTATTATTTTATTAAATGAGATATTCATAATTTTATTTTTATTTATTTATTGTTGTCAACACCTAATTTCGTCCGGTTTGACGATAATAGGTTTACTTTATTGTCTTATTTTATTTTCTTTCATTTTTATTTATATTTATATTTTTTATTTATGTTTTAATTTTTTTTTTTATATATATATATATATATATTAGTTTTCACTTTATTTATTAAAAAATGATTGAAAAAAAAAACGTGAATTAGGTGATATGCGTGTGGAAGTTTTTATCAAGATCCCATGAGCTTTCAAGAGTAATGCTGGATATGTTTTTAGAATGATACTGCACTAAGAGGTGGGTCTCAACTTATTCCCATCCATTAACAGTTTTCCACCACCGAAAGTGTCCACCTTCAACAACAATCCTTACCAAATTTCTCCACTTCCACAATGCTCCAATGAAATCGGCCGACACTTACAAGCCAACCACAGCTGCCGACACTCCTCATGTGCTGAAGCCTACAAATGAAGACTGAATCTCCATCACTGAGGGGGGGAGGAGCACCTATCATCTTCATCTTTCTTCTTTCATTTTTCATCTCCAACACTATTACCAACACCCTTCCAGCCGCCACCTTTTTCTTCCATTCCTAATTTCTCATCACCAATACACACACGGCACCAGAGGGAGAGTTTCTTTCTCCATTCATTCTCTTCATTCCTCCAAAGCAAAATTCATAGATATGGATTCTTCCTCATATGAAACCCAATTGCTTTCAATCTCTTTCCTATTCTGCACTCTCCGTATTCCTTACACCCTTCAGCAAACCAATATCAACCTATTTCACCCACAAAATTGATTTCCATCATCATGACCAAACACTAAAATCCTTTCCCCACTCATCTCGTAAAAATTGAACTGCATCTAGTCCAGGGGTCCAAAAATTATGTGTGAGTATTCAAATGAAAGCCCTTTGAGTCTAGAATCTAACCCAAAAAGTTTCATTGCATTCAGAGCTCTGTGGAAAAAGATATGAGCAAAACAGTAAACCAAGGTCAGTGCCAGAAACGAAACAGTCAAGCCTGATTTCGAAATCATACTGCATCTAGTCCAGGGGTCCAAAAATTATGTGTGAGTATTCAAATGAAAGCCCTTTGAGTCTAGAATCCAACCCAAAAAGTTTCATTGCATTTAGAGCTCTGTGGAAAACGATATGAGCAAAACAGTAAACCAAGGTCAGTGCCAGAAACGAAACAGTCAAGCCTGATTTCGAAATCATACTGCATCTAGTCCCTGGGTCCAAAAATTATGTGTGAGTATTGAAATGAAAGCCCTTTGAGTCTAGAATCCAACCCAAAAAGTTTCATTGCATTTCGAGTTCTGTGAAAAAAAATATGAGCCAAACAGTAAACAAGGTCAGTGCCAGAAACGAAACATCCAAACCTGATTTCGAAGTTATACTGAAGCTAGTCCGGAGGTCTAAAATATAAGTGTGAAATATCAAATGAAAGCACTTTCGATCTAGTTTCTATGAAAAAACGTTTCACTACGTTTGGAGCTGTGTTGAAAGAATTATAGATAAAACATTCAACAAAGGTCAGTGGAAAAGAAAGGCTGAAGCTATGGGAATGAAAATGTTCAAGTCAATTCTTTGTGCTCTCCGATTTCACTCTCTGTACGTATATTCTTCATCAAAGCTTGGACCAAACATGCGCTACACACTCCTGGTTTCTTTATCTTTATTGTTATTTGGATGACTTTTATTTCTTTACCTTTTAGCTTTGTGTTATTATCAAATTTTTACTACATATAATCCCTTGTATATAACCCATAGCCCTATATCTTGTGTTTTTATTTTTATTTTAAGAAAATATAGAAATATAAAATAAACAAAAAAATGACAAAAATATATAAAAATTTTAAAAAATATAATAATAAATATCGGTATGAGTACTCGTGCGATCGTACGCATCAGCCTAGTACTCATTACCCTAAATAATAAATTAAACAAAATAAAGCCGTGTGAGTACTCGTGCGATCGTACGCATCAGCCTAGTGCTTATTACGCAAAATAATAATTTAAACAAAATAAAGCCGTGTGAGTACTCGTGCGATCGTACGCATCAGCCTAGTGCTCATTACGCAAAACAATAAAGAAAAACCCAAAAAAGTCGTATAAGTACTCGTGCGATCGTACGCATCAGCCTAGTGCTCAATACGCAAAATCTAAATATTATATTAAAATACCAAAAAAATACAACATATTCAAAAGCCAAAAAAATAACAAAATTCTCATCCAAAGAACCTGAGCCAGAACTACGTGATCCTTGATTCTCCATTAAAAGTGGAGATACGTAGGAGCAAGGCCAGTCCTTGTCAGGTTCATTTCCCCAAAAATCCAAAATCATTTTTCTTCAAGCAAATTTCTCAAACAATTTCAAATGAACTACGGAACCCTGATTTCTCATTCTGCATGAGAATACGTAGGAGCAAGGTCAATCCTTGTCGGGCCCAAAAAGCTAAAAAATATTGTTTTTTTCTTTAGAGTTTTATTTCAAGGGAATGATAAACACTTTGAAAACCACATCCACATTCGCGCATTTAGTTAAAGGTACTGCCTTAAGGCAGGCGTTGTAGGGTGCTAATACCTTCCCTACACGTAACCGACTCCCGAACCAAGAATCTGGTTCATTTTGACCATGCCTTATCATTTTATGGTTTTTTCGTAGTTTTCCAGAATAAACTATGGTGGCGACTCCAAAATCTCTTTTCAATATGTTTCTTTTATTGGATAGTCGTCCCGTCGCGATTCCGGTTGCGACAGATGGCGACTCCACTGGGGACGTCAGAGAGTCAGGCCATTTAATTAGATAAGCGAATTCGATGTGGTTTTTCTTTGTGTTTTTATTCCCTTTGTCTTTATCTATGTTTAATATTTGGAATAATTACATGTGAGTTTCTTTTACTTTTTATTTATGTTTGAAATAATTGTTCCTACTTATTTGTGTTTATTTTTTGCAATTGTTATTTTACATTATAATCTCCCTCTACACATTATGCATATCATGAGTGAGGCCCTATACCCGGGTCTGAGCGCAACTTAGAAATAGAGGGGTTGTGTAGCGGTGTCACTCTGGGATGTACTTCCTGTCTGGCTATCGTGAGAACCCCAGCTAGAGTCTGTTCTCTTCATTTGTGTCTCCGCATCTAGTTGATTACTCTGACTGTTGTGGAGAGACAGTGAAAAGAGCCATAGCTCTGGTGGCCTGATTTAAGCATTAGGAAGCTATCCTTGTTAGTGCATATATTTGGCCTTAGAACTTTTGTCATTCAATCTTTGATAAGGCACAAAAGGGAGAAATGTGTATTCCTACAACCCTCATGTTTGCTTAATAAAAATCACGCACATTGTATATATCATCATGTCTCTTTATACATTTTTTTTTTCTTTCTGCTTTTTCCTTCTTTCTTAGCTCATGTTTTTCTTTATAGTCTTGTCACATTTTGTGGATTCTAGTCGAGAAATTATAAATTTGTGATTGAATCCTTATGATAAAAAATGGAAATTAACATGGAATTTGAGTCGAGGGGCATAAGAATTTGGTGAGTTTGTCAGAAGGGAAGGATTTGGGCAAATCTTAAATGCACGTCTTGAGGCCAAAGCTCTATACAACTAAATCGGGCAATATACCCATGTCCCGTCCTGGCTGAAGTTTATGGGACCCTTAATCGTTGTTACGAACTTTAAGGGGGAAAGATGTTATGTTGTCTACCAGTGTTGTATATGTGATTCATTTCCCATGAGATTGGAGACGCCTTAAATTTCCCGTACCCCATGGACGAGCTATTGCAGTGCAAACCAAATATGAAAGGAGCAAATGAATGGGCGCAACTTTGTGCGAGTTTAAACGAAGAACAAGTTAAATAGTGTGTCCCTTGACAGCATAGATCGCAGATTATATGTCATTGCGGGAGCTAAAATTGAGCTTGGAAGAATCTCCAACAAATTATAGAGATGAACCAACCACATGCAGAAACGCTCGTCGCCGGGAGTGACGCCAAGTAAACGTTCGTCTAGCTCTCTGAAGAAGACGCTCGTCTGGATGACGTGAGAAGAGGACGTCCGGAAAGGACGATCGTCCAGGCAGAAATGGACGCTCAGTCAGCAAGAGGGCGCTCGTCCAGTGTGATAAGAAAGCGCTCGTTCAAGATTTCGGACGCTCGTCCAGGCCAGAGAAGAAGACGCTCGTCCCGATTTTAGTGGACCCTCGTCCACTTTCGACTTTTCCAGAGAGTCTCGCGCCCGGGCGCGAGACAGAAGGGACGCCTGGCCCGACTTTTGCTGAAATGTTTCATCAAGTTAAAGACACTTGAGGCAATGTTGTTCGCTTCAAAGAAAGGCCCAAGATCATGAACTGTTAATGAAAGTTTCCCTTAGCCAATGAATCGCAGAAAGGGTTAAGACAATCAAGTTGTAATTAATTTCCCTTACCCAAATTGCGAAAAGAAATTTCAAAATGATGAGCAGTGGATAGAAGCAGCAATAACAAAATTAGAGAAGGAATGTTGCCATTCAGCTAAAAGGAGACATAAAAGATTGATGAGTCAGATGAAGGAATATGTCATTGAAGAAGGACGAGTTACAAAGGAGTTGAAAGAGGAATCTCTCGCAATTTAGCTTCTCTCATCAATGAAGTCATTGAAGATGTTCCTAAGCTATTAGCTGATGCTGAGTCTGCATTTCCACTCTCTGACCCACCTAAGGGGATCGAAACATTCCTCAATTACTGTGAGAAACTAATCATACAAATGAAGAATGTGATGACTAAAACCTGCGATGGTTGACCAAGAATTCCTATGTCTCGCATTTTGGGAACTTCTGAATGATGAACCACCTTATTGACTCCGTTTCGTGTTAATTTCCAAATTATACCGGGGCAATATTTTCACAACTTTATAATTTCTGACTAGAGAATTTGAACTACGTTGTGTTTTCTTTTTCTTTTCTTTCTTTTATTTTATTAATTTGTAAAAACAAAAAAAAGGGGGTCATCAAAATTTCAAACTGTTCAATTTGTTTTACGAGTTCTTTGTTCTTCTCTTCCCATTTCATTGTCTCATACGCATAATGGTTCAAAAATTTTTCTCATGACGGATCTCATTTTATTCGAAGTCCATTTTCCTTATTTTCTTGTAAATAAATTATTTTAGCTTTTTTTTTCTTATACATAATTGTGGTAAAATCTTGTTTTGACTAAAATAAAAAGAAAAGCATAAAAACCCATTTCATTTCATCATCGGAACAGGAAATTACAGTAAGGTCGGATACACTCATCCGATCTTAACATTTGATAAATAAGATAAAAATGCAAAAAAAAAATAAAGCAAATATAACAGAGAAAAGCAAGGTCATAAATTCAAATAAAAAAAAAAAGCAGAAAATAAACAAAAGCAAATAAAAGATTGTTCAAGTTTCGATCACTGGTGATCGTTAATATTACAGACCATAAAAAAAAAAAAAATAAATAATAAAAAAAAATCAGCGAAAGTATTCCCGAGCTGGTTGCGGTGGTCTGAGGGAGAGCTCCGTCGAAGGAGCTCTGGTCCGGAATGTGAGAAGCATGGGTGGAGGGATTTGTCGTGTGTCCCTGTCGTCGTCAATGATGATCGGAACGGGGAACAAGTCCAGCAGCCTCGGCGCCCTCATGATCACCCAGTCGTATTCTTTCCAAAAAAAAAAAAAAAAAACAAAACAAAACAAAAAAATTTCAATAATAAGAGGAGGAGAATATTTTCAAAAAAAAAAAAAAAAGATGGAGGTGATCAGGAGGCTTACCATACATGTATAGCGGCAGTTGTGAAAACTGAGTGCCAGTGGGGTCTATCTCCGCTTGCCAGCGCCTGACCCGATTGCCATGATTGTTGAACCAGCAGTGCACGTTGTATTCGCTGGCATCTGCGAAGGTCCTTAGTCGAGACGCGATCTCGACAACTTGCGCTCTGCTTGGGTGTGTGACCCCAAAGTTGTAGATTCTGGTCATCATCTTGACCTGATCGTCAGTAGGTCTCCACCGCTGACTGGTGTACCTCTCCATCTCCATCTCGTTCATCTTTCCTCTCTAAGTTTTCTGAAACAAAGAAAAAAAAATATAAAAAATA
Source organism: Vigna angularis (assembly GCF_016808095.1). Classification (NCBI taxonomy): domain Eukaryota; kingdom Viridiplantae; phylum Streptophyta; class Magnoliopsida; order Fabales; family Fabaceae; genus Vigna; species Vigna angularis. The sequence goes on along the minus strand of NC_068974.1, from coordinate 32,616,597 downwards.
AAAATAACAAAAACAAAACAAAAGCACAAAAAAAAAAAAAAGTTTTTTTCTGTGTTTTCTTTATTCGCTTTTGTTTCCTTTTAGTTTATTTTGTCCGGTCAGTCTTTGTTATTTCAGTGTCTGGTCTCGGATCTGTTTCACGGTCCTTGCAAGAGGGTCCTAAACGGATCTATGTCCTTTTGTCCATTTGTCTTTGTCCATATGGTCCATGTCCATACAAATAAGTTCTCTTTTTAAGTTTTCTGTTTTTATGGGGTACGTGGCGTTGTTCTACCCGATTGTCTCTGCCATACCTTCAATCAAAGGGAGATTAACGTCTGGTTTCCAGCCTATATACCCCTTAAGTTTAAGACAGTTGTGTTTTTAAGTGTTTTAAGTTTAGAAAAATGAAAAAATTGAAGAGGAGAAGATTGAACATAAAACAGAAAAAAAAAACAGAAAGTAAAAGACGAAAAACATAAAAGAAAAGAAGAGCAGAAAGCGGAAATAAAAGAAAACAGAAAGGGAAGAGGGAAAGGAAAGTAGGGAAATTGAAGAGGGAACGAGAAAGAAATGCAAGAACAGAAAAGCGTAAAAGGAAGAACGAAAAAACTTAAAGGAAAGGGGGGAAAGATTAAGAGTTCAGAAGACTTACCTGGAAATGGAAGGCACACGGAAGCTCCTCGGAAGGCACGGACGCTGTGGAAGGCGGGGACGGAGGAGCCTCGCAGAAGTCCAGACACTCAAGGAAGAGAGAGAAGAGAGAGAAGAGGGAGAAAGAGAAGGATAGAGAGAGAGTAGGCAGATCGCGAAATGTCGCTCAGAAGCCAAAGAGTAGCCCATTTATAGCCAAAGGTTCTGCCACTATGTCCACAGTTCCGGTCATTGCTACCGGGGACATCCACAGTCCCGGTGTTTTAGAATTCAAAAAGAAAAAAAATGAAAAATGAAAATCTGAAAACGGGTAGGGTTTTGTTGGGTCAATCCGGCCCAATACAAGACTTCTTAGATGATCCGATTTTACCAAAAACAAAATAATAATAAAACATAATATAAAAAATGTGATAAATAGAAAATTTTCAAAAAAATAATAAATGGAGTGATGTAAAATTTGAAGTGTTCAAAATTGTTTTTCATTTGCATGATAAAGGACATTTTTCAGGTTCATTGGGCCTCATTGTCATGTTAACCTTCTTTGAACCCAATTCTTCTGAAGTATAAATTTGAGTGAAGAATTATTTTGGCATGTTTGTAATTTCACATCACACTATTTTGTTTGATTTTATTCCTTCTTCTACTACATTTTGAGTAAATCTAAATAAAACAAAATATACTGAAAAAAGGGAACAGTGCTCGAGCCCATTAGGCCCAATGGCCGTCGTGGTTTTCTCTCGAGTTTACTTCTTTTGAAAATATGTCAAAAATATTTTGTTTTCGCATTTTTGCTATTGGATGATGTTTAGTACATTTGTTCAAATTGTCCTGTGTGATTTTCTTTGAATTTGTAGTAAAAAAAATCTGAGAATAAAAGATGAACAGTTTTTGAGCCCATTGGGCCCCGTTGTCATATGCGGTTTCTTTTGAATCAGTCCATCTGAATTTCTGAAAAATAAAAATGCATGTTTATGTAGATTTTGTGTTTTCAATTCATAATTTCCCTTTTCATTTGTGTGAACAGTGTGCAAAAAAATGAAAATAAAGGAATTCAGACCCTTGTCTGAAGATTTTGTCATGATTGTAAAAGAATAGTGTTGGGCCCATTCAATCTAGTAGTGTTGCAAAATTTTCTTTAGTTTAATCTTGTGAAATCCTCTCATAACAAAAAATGAAAAAAATGAATTTCTTTTAGCTTGTTCCATAAACAATGAAAAAAATTGTTTTTTTTGTCATCTTCTTGTGTCAAGTTCACTCGGCTCAGGTCATCTGATCCATTGGGTCAATGTGCCTGGTAAGTCCAAATTCCTTCTATGTCACTTCTCCTTAGGTTCGATCCGATCTGGATTTTCCCGTGTCGGAAAGTAAAAAACAAAAAAAATCGAATCAAAATAATTCTTTTGAAAATGTTCAAACTTTTTTAGCCCAATTCAGCCCATTACATGCATATTTCTCCTTAGATCCTATTTCTAAAAGATAAAAACACTAAAAAAAATTCAAATATGTTTAATGTTTTTCACATTGTGTAAATGAATAAAACAAAAAAAAAACAACATTTTTATTTTTCGAACGTTTTTTCTAAATCAAATTTTCTCATATCAATTTTTTGCATTACTCACCAAGTCTAGTTTCTGCACTGGTTCCCAAGCCCTTGTTTCCATTTTAGCTCTCAAAAGCCTATTTCCCATACTGGCCTGCAAAGCTCAGTTCTCATGCTGACCCGCAAGGCCCAGTTTCCATGGGCCAAGAAATCCCATTTCCCCAATGGCTCACAAAGCCTATTTTCCACATTGGCCGAAAAAAAAATCCACATTGGCCGAAAAATCTCAGATTCCACATTGGCTGAGAAATCCCAATTATAGCTCTCAAAACCTATTTCCCATACTGGCCTGCAAAGCCCAGTTCCTATGCTGACCCGCAAGGCCCAGTTTCCATTGGCCAAGAAATCCCAATTTTTCCAATGGCTCACAAAGCCCATTTCCCATATTGGTCTGCAAAGCTCAGCTTCCATGCTGACCCGCAAGGCCCAGTTTCCATAAAGGCCAAAAATCTCAATTTCCACAATAGCTCTCAAAACCTATTTCCCATACTGGCCTGCAAAGCTAAGTTCCTATGCTGACCCGCAAGGCCCAGTTTCCATTGGCCAAGAAATCCCAATTTTTCCAATGGCTCATAAAGCCCATTTTCCACATCGGTCCGCAAGATCTAGTTTTCAGTTTGGTCCGCAAAGCCCAATAATATAAAAAAACAAAAAAACAAAAAAACAAAAAAAATCTACTTTTCAACTAGTATCATCATTTTTTCATGCATAAAACCAAAAAAATACGCAAAAGTTGAGTCAATTGTTTTCTATGCAAATCATCCATTTTATGAGATTTCAAAAAAAAAAGGGTAATGGATGTCATAATCTCCTGTAGTCAAATGTTTAAATCACATATTCTTAAGAGATATCTGTGTGTGCATTGCTTGAAAACATCATCCTTCAGCCCTCGCTATACTAAGAGATTGACCCAATCATGTCTTTGAGCCCAAATAATAAACACCAAGTTTTACACTGGGGCAGATTTTCCGTTGCCTCCACTGGCCTTCATTTGGGAGATTCCTAAATCTGTTAGGACAAAACAAAAACAAGGAAAAAATGAATAAATAAAAAAAAATGAATGACTCTTGTTGAGATCATTTAGTCTTGTCTCCTAATTAATCTTTTGAAAATAAAGCAATCAAAATTTGAAATGATGTGTGGCCATCTTTCTTCATCCAAAAACAAAAAAACAAAATATATCCTTTGATACCAAATTTGAGCCAATGAGAAATTTCTTTTCAAAATTTACCCAAACAAGGGTTACCATCACAGTAGAAGTCGATTCAGATTGCAAAAGAACACACTTAGTGATCAAATGAAGAGTATTCCTCAAAAGTGAAGCAAAAGTGGAAAGAATCACGAAGTGATGGCAAACAAAGAATGAAATTTGAGAAAGAGCAAAGAAAGTCAACAGTGTTGACGAATGACTGATACAAGGTGCAAATGGTAACTTTTGTTTCAAATATCCACAAACATTTATTTGGGCCTTTATATCCTTTCTTTCAACACCCTTTAGCCCAAGCCACATTACAAGCCAATAAAAGTCCACACGGATTGAATAATGGTTACTTAAATTTTCATAAAGCTTAATTTTCAGACAAGACAAAATGACTAACAATGCAGTCAAAAAAAAAATGAAAAATGATGAAAAAATAAATGTCCTCGGATGAAGGGAACTCCCTATTGATCAAAATTATATGAAGGAAAATCAAGCCAATTGGGGCAATCATTTCAAGCCAATCCTTTCCATATCTATCACAAATTCATATCCCGTTCAAATTCTTTCCCCGATTCCCAAACTAAGGGGCAACATTGTAAGTGTTACATACGCCCATTCTTCAAAACTAAGGCAATTTTGTGAGTTTCATGTGTTTTTGGCCCATTCAAAATATGGGGCAACTTTGTGCATCCCTTGTTGGGCATCTCAGATTTGTCCGCATTGAAATTCATAAATCCACCCTCAAAACAGGGGCAGACACTTTGGAGCTTTGTCCATCTTATCATTCGTAAACCCAAAGTGGGGGGCAACCTCTTTTTGAACCTCACTTAATTGACTCATACCCGAAACTAGGGACAACTTTGTGATTTTCATGTGTTTTGACCCATTCAAAGTATTGGGCGTCTTTGTTAATCTTTCATCTGAATATTCAAAGCTCATACAAAGACTGGGGCATCCCTTGTTGGGCCTCCCATGATTTTTGGTTCGCCCCGAACTTCAAAAATCCATCATCACCAAAATTGGGGCAATTTGTAAATCTCACATGATATTCTCACTCCCTGATTCCTGACCTATTCCCTCACAATTCACAAATACATTTGTCCATACCAACACTTTTACCATGCTCCAAACTGGAGTAGCTCCTGAGTAGTCTACTACCTTACATTGGCATGTGTAACTGTTTTAAGGAGTAAGAGGCCCAAGTAGCCAACCCGGTACCTTCCAAATCCTTCCACATATTTGTCCCAACCCTTGACATCAAGCATGTACACGCTATGTATTTCACCAAGAAATGTCCAGCACAAAAGCTTCATTTTGAACATTCGACTTCAAAATTTGACATCCTTTGCATAAAAGGAAAATGAAAGTCTAAATCGTCATAAATTTGATGATTTCAAAGAAAGCAAATTGACTCGAAAAAATATATCATAGTTTTCCATTACAAACAATCATATCATGTACATATTTTCATCAACTTTGAATTTGCCTCCATGTATATTCATCAAATTTTCTTCCTTCAAAAAGACAAAAAAATTCAACATGCATCAAAGTTTTCTTCTCCAAATTTCAAAATTTACATCAACCATGTTTCTTTTGCATATCGAGGTTTCAAAATCCAAATACTTGTACAAAAATGCAACACTTTGTTTCTTAATTTCAACCTTATGCAAATTTTGTTTCTCATTTCAAAAAAAATGGACACTCATTTCTATCTCAAGAAATAAAAAAATCAAAATAATTTTTTTTTTTTCAACATCTCAAAATTTCAACAAAATCCAAATTTCAAATTCAAAACAATCAAACGATTTTACTTTCTATTTTGGCCCTCTACAAGGCAATGGTCAAACCCAGCAATCAAATTCATTCACTTCCATAGGGTTACGACACCCTCCACGAGGTTACGACACCTCATTCTCTTCCATAGGGTTACGACACCCTCCACGAGGTTATGACACCTCATTCACTTCCATAGGGTTACGACACCCTCCACGAGGTTACGACACCTCATTCACTTCTACAGGGTTACGATCACCCTCCACGAGGTTACGACACCTCATTCACTTCCATAGGGTTACGACACCCTCCACGAGGTTACGACACCTCATTCACTTCCATAGGGTTACGACACCCTCCACGAGGTTATGACACCTCATTCACTTCCATAGGGTTACGACACCCTCCACGAGGTTACGACACCTCATTCACTTCTACAGGGTTACGATCACCCTCCACGAGGTTACGACACCTCATTCACTTCCATAGGGTTACGACACCCTCCACGAGGTTATGACACCTCATTCACTTCCATAGGGTTACGACACCCTCCACGAGGTTACGACACCTCATTCACTTCTACAGGGTTACGATCACCCTCCACGAGGTTACGACACCTCATTCACTTCCATAGGGTTACGACACCCTCCACGAGGTTACGACACCTCATTCACTTCCATAGGGTTACGACACCCTCCACGAGGTTATGACACCTCATTCACTTCCACAGGGTTACGACACTCTCCACGAGGTTGTTACACCTCATGAACTTCATCCATAGGGTTGGTACACCCTCCACGAGGTTGTTACACCTCAATTCTCTCGGCTTTGTTCATTTTAATTCCTTGTTGTTTGTTGTTTATTTTGAAATCTGGACGAAATTTGCGTTTCTTTCTTTACTTAGCTTTTACCCTGATAATACAAAAATCTCAAATTTTCATATTACCCAGTAATAGCTAGGTAAAGAGGGGCAGCTGTCAACACCTAATTTCGTCCGGTTTGACGATAATAGGTTTACTTTATTGTCTTATTTTATTTTCTTTCATTTTTATTTATATTTATATTTTTTATTTATGTTTTAATTTTTTTTATATATATATATATATATTAGTTTTCACTTTATTTATTAAAAAATGATTGAAAAAAAAAACGTGAATTAGGTGATATGCGTGTGGAAGTTTTTATCAAGATCCCATGAGCTTTCAAGAGTAATGCTGGATATGTTTTTAGAATGATACTGCACTAAGAGGTGGGTCTCAACTTATTCCCATCCATTAACAGTTTTCCACCACCGAAAGTGTCCACCTTCAACAACAATCCTTACCAAATTTCTCCACTTCCACAATGCTCCAATGAAATCGGCCGACACTTACAAGCCAACCACAGCTGCCGACACTCCTCATGTGCTGAAGCCTACAAATGAAGACTGAATCTCCATCACTGAGGGGGGGAGGAGCACCTATCATCTTCATCTTTCTTCTTTCATTTTTCATCTCCAACACTATTACCAACACCCTTCCAGCCGCCACCTTTTTCTTCCATTCCTAATTTCTCATCACCAATACACACACGGCACCAGAGGGAGAGTTTCTTTCTCCATTCATTCTCTTCATTCCTCCAAAGCAAAATTCATAGATATGGATTCTTCCTCATATGAAACCCAATTGCTTTCAATCTCTTTCCTATTCTGCACTCTCCGTATTCCTTACACCCTTCAGCAAACCAATATCAACCTATTTCACCCACAAAATTGATTTCCATCATCATGACCAAACACTAAAATCCTTTCCCCACTCATCTCGTAAAAATTGAACTGCATCTAGTCCAGGGGTCCAAAAATTATGTGTGAGTATTCAAATGAAAGCCCTTTGAGTCTAGAATCTAACCCAAAAAGTTTCATTGCATTCAGAGCTCTGTGGAAAAAGATATGAGCAAAACAGTAAACCAAGGTCAGTGCCAGAAACGAAACAGTCAAGCCTGATTTCGAAATCATACTGCATCTAGTCCAGGGGTCCAAAAATTATGTGTGAGTATTCAAATGAAAGCCCTTTGAGTCTAGAATCCAACCCAAAAAGTTTCATTGCATTTAGAGCTCTGTGGAAAACGATATGAGCAAAACAGTAAACCAAGGTCAGTGCCAGAAACGAAACAGTCAAGCCTGATTTCGAAATCATACTGCATCTAGTCCCTGGGTCCAAAAATTATGTGTGAGTATTGAAATGAAAGCCCTTTGAGTCTAGAATCCAACCCAAAAAGTTTCATTGCATTTCGAGTTCTGTGAAAAAAAATATGAGCCAAACAGTAAACAAGGTCAGTGCCAGAAACGAAACATCCAAACCTGATTTCGAAGTTATACTGAAGCTAGTCCGGAGGTCTAAAATATAAGTGTGAAATATCAAATGAAAGCACTTTCGATCTAGTTTCTATGAAAAAACGTTTCACTACGTTTGGAGCTGTGTTGAAAGAATTATAGATAAAACATTCAACAAAGGTCAGTGGAAAAGAAAGGCTGAAGCTATGGGAATGAAAAGGTTCAAGTCAATTCTTTGTGCTCTCCGATTTCACTCTCTGTACGTATATTCTTCATCAAAGCTTGGACCAAACATGCGCTACACACTCCTGGTTTCTTTATCTTTATTGTTATTTGGATGACTTTTATTTCTTTACCTTTTAGCTTTGTGTTATTATCAAATTTTTACTACATATAATCCCTTGTATATAACCCATAGCCCTATATCTTGTGTTTTTATTTTTATTTTAAGAAAATATAGAAATATAAAATAAACAAAAAAATGACAAAAATATATAAAAATTTTAAAAAATATAATAATAAATATCGGTATGAGTACTCGTGCGATCGTACGCATCAGCCTAGTACTCATTACCCTAAATAATAAATTAAACAAAATAAAGCCGTGTGAGTACTCGTGCGATCGTACGCATCAGCCTAGTGCTTATTACGCAAAATAATAATTTAAACAAAATAAAGCCGTGTGAGTACTCGTGCGATCGTACGCATCAGCCTAGTGCTCATTACGCAAAACAATAAAGAAAAACCCAAAAAAGTCGTATAAGTACTCGTGCGATCGTACGCATCAGCCTAGTGCTCAATACGCAAAATCTAAATATTATATTAAAATACCAAAAAAATACAACATATTCAAAAGCCAAAAAAATAACAAAATTCTCATCCAAAGAACCTGAGCCAGAACTACGTGATCCTTGATTCTCCATTAAAAGTGGAGATACGTAGGAGCAAGGCCAGTCCTTGTCAGGTTCATTTCCCCAAAAATCCAAAATCATTTTTCTTCAAGCAAATTTCTCAAACAATTTCAAATGAACTACGGAACCCTGATTTCTCATTCTGCATGAGAATACGTAGGAGCAAGGTCAATCCTTGTCGGGCCCAAAAAGCTAAAAAATATTGTTTTTTTCTTTAGAGTTTTATTTCAAGGGAATGATAAACACTTTGAAAACCACATCCACATTCGCGCATTTAGTTAAAGGTACTGCCTTAAGGCAGGCGTTGTAGGGTGCTAATACCTTCCCTACACGTAACCGACTCCCGAACCAAGAATCTGGTTCATTTTGACCATGCCTTATCATTTTATGGTTTTTTCGTAGTTTTCCAGAATAAACTATGGTGGCGACTCCAAAATCTCTTTTCAATATGTTTCTTTTATTGGATAGTCGTCCCGTCGCGATTCCGGTTGCGACAATTGTTATTATTTTTATTTTATTCGTGAGGTGTTTATAATCTCATTCTCATTTATTTATTATTATTATTTTATTAGTGAAATGTTTATAATCACATTTTTATTTATCTATTCTTCTTATTTTTTATTTATTTAGTGAGGTGTTATAATCCCATTTTTATTTATATTTATTTATTTAAGTGAGATATTCTTAACCTCATTTTTATTTATTTATTAATATTATTGTAATTATTTGTATTATTTGCGGTATTAATAACTTCATTCCATCTCAATTTTACATATGAAATACTTCAACAAAAAATGAACATTTTTCATTTGTAAAATAAATTAAGCAAAACTTGTCAAACCCCTGAAAATGACACCTGGAAGAAAGGGACAAATGTCTCAACTAAAAGAGATTTAACATTTTATAAAATTTTCCAAACTACAGCTCATCTCATTTTCTCAGAAATATGCATCTCTCTAAAACTCAAGCCACTACCTTTTTCTCCTCCTTCTCTCTAGAAATTTTTTATCCCCTTTCATTCTTTTCTTCAACCAGCCACTGTTTAAGCAAACTAGGAGTCAAGATCATTGTTTTCCACCGATCAAAATCAAGCTTAGAGTTGGTAAGTTCATTTTCTTCTTAGAATGGATGTTTTTTGTCACACGCACCATAGCCTATTGGTTGCATGTGTTCTTCAACATTCTTCTCCCTTTTCTAACTCCATTTTTGGCCCATTGAGTGGTCTTTTCTCACCAATCGGTGAACTGTAGGCGTTCATAGGAATTTCTGGTGGTGATCGAGTCTGTAGTTGTTGAAGCTGTTCGGTCCGATTAAGAGGTAAGGGAAGCTAGCTAATTTAATTACTTAGTTTTGATATATGAAATTGTTGTTTGATGATGTTGCATGTATGTGAAATTTAATTGTTTGATGTTCGGTGATTTTGGGTGTGGACTATTATATGCTATGTTGATGAGGTTTGTAGTTTCTGTATGATTATGGTTCAGTGGCCGAGTGAAATTGGTAAGGTTTGGCGGTGATCATAATTCTGCAGTTATTCTACAGAATTTTGTAGTTTGCTGAAGGTCTTTAATTGACTGTTAGGCTTTTCTCTAGTGCTCGGTCTTAACTGAGTTATGCTATTGTAGATTCTCAGTTAATGACCGCTCGGTCTAGTGTTGATTTTTAATTTAATATAGCGTTCGATCTTTCATATACTGTAACTGTTAGTGACTGCTCGGTCTTGGTAGTGCTCGGCCAGATGCCAACTCTTAGTCTCGGTAGTGCTCGGCCAGATGCCAGCACTCGGTCTCGGTAATGCTCGGCCAGATGCCAACACTCGGTTTCAGTAATGCTCGATGATGCACTAAGCACTCGGTCTCATCATATTACCAAATTATGTAATTGAAATTGAAACTTAGAGGGTTCGGACTAAGCTTGTAGTATTTGGTCTAAGCTCTTAGATTTTGGTTATGGGCTTTAGTATTTGGTTATGTCTAATTATAGATGTTCTATAGTATTCAGTCGATTCTTTTGGGTTATGTCTATTAAATATCGTTTGGTTATAGCTTATGAATAACGAGAAAACGTTATGTCTCACAATAAGTATTTTGGTTCAACTAAAGTGTTTAGCTTCGTTATAGCGTTCGACCTAAGCCAATAGAGATCGGTCTAAGGCATTGGTATTCGTTTTAAAACATAAGGGTTCGGTATAAGATTCAAGTGTTCTGTTTTAGATTTAGAATGTGGTTGTTCTGATGTCTAGCTTAAAAGACGTTCGGCTCATGCTTGAGTTTCACTTTTTCATAATATTTCGTTCAGTCAAGTTCACCATAGGGAAACAATATCCCGTACGGTCATGTTCGCAGATAGGAGGGGTTCTACCGTCAAGTTTTGTTCATGATAAGTGTTGATATTTTCAAGTTAGTTGTGCTCAATGATGATGTTGTTTTAATGTTCGGTTTGAAGTTATTTAAAGGTGTTATGGATGAGGAAATATGTTGTTAATGAAGTATAGTATTTAAAATGTGATATGAATGGAATATTATGGATATGAATAAGTATTATGTGATTTGTATTATATGGATATGAAAGAGTGTTCCAAGGAGGAATATCTCAGAAATGATTATGGGATTGTAAAGTATGAATATGGTCAGACTAAGTTGTCGTTCATCCTGACATTCTAATGGTCACCGAGTCTCAAGTAGAGAATGGTGGCGCATGTAATGAGAATAGCAGGAGGCTTGGTTGCGTATAGCTTGGGGTTCCAGCTATCGGACTAAACTCATGTGTAGACTTGGGTTTCCAGCTACAATGAGGGATGAAGGGCTAACCTCGTGTGGCGGCTTGGGTTTCCAGCTATGGTAATTGTGATGGTTTTCCAGATTACCTTTCCACGAGTGCAAGAACATCGTAGCTACATAATTCATACAGTCTGGACAGTCAAAGTGAAAGTGGTCGATTATAATATGTTGGTGTAATTTCTGTATAAGTATGATTATTTTATGTGTTTGTATGAAATGAATGTTTACATAATTAATTAAATTACACTAGCTTACCCTTATTTTCCTATCTTGTCATGTTGTCCGTTCGGTCTTCCTTGTCCTTGCAATGATTACCCTTTGAGTGTGAGTAGAGTGTGCAGAAGATATTCTGGAGCATGCGTTGGCAGGAGAGAAGGGTTTTCCGCTAAGAGTAAGACCGTTCGGTCTTGTATTTGTTTTTGCTTTTAGTATAGGATCGTTCGGTGTAATACACTGTTGTAGGACTGTTCGGTTGATACACCTCTTGTATGACCGAGCGATCTACTTTTGTGATTTGTATTAGTATAATTTTCTCTAAAGTTTTTAATTTATGGTTATTTTAGGATAAATGTAAGTTAGCTTTATTTTCTGTAACTGTTCTATTTTATTGTAATGTAAGGACCCTTAAGTATAGTTTATAGCTATATTTTTAGGATGTTACAAAACTAGTATATTGTTTGGAAAGTGATTTGAATGATTAATATTTGTTGAATGTCTCCAAAACCAAAGTCATGTAGGTTTGTTTGTGTTTAGTGTTAAAGCATGAGTTGAATGATTAATATTTGTTATAAGTTGATTGATATGATAATAATGACTTAAATTAAGTTGATGATAATAGAGTTATATATATTTGTTTCGGTAGGGATTTGTGAGACCGAGACACTAACCTTCGACTGGTGCGCTCCACTTTTCTACTTCCAGTTTGTACCGATCGGTCATCTTCAATATTGGCCGCTCGGTCACCCTCTTTGTAAAAGAGGGGAGGAACCTGCAAAAGGCACTCTGACGCTCAAGTTAGGAGCGGTTTTATGAACTGTTTGTTCCAGTTAAATATTGAAGTCCTAATAGGATGTAAATAGGGCATATTATAGTATAAGTTGAATCTGTCCTTACCTCAAACCCAAACCCTTATTTATAAAGTTTAAAGGAATCTGACGCATTAACTTACCTCTTAATGATCATTAATGCAAACCTTAATTGTTTAACGACAGTCATTATAACATTCATTGTGCGTTACATCTACTTAATAGTTGTCGAGACCGAACATATGAGAAGCTGGCCGAGACCGAACGGTAGCCTGCGAGCCCATAGTCGAGACCGAACGGTAGAGACCGAATGGTAGCCTGCGAGCCCATAGTAACATAAGCCCCCTAAGTCTGAGTTAATCGTTCGGCTTTAGTAGAACGGTTAACTATAGGACTTATGAGTTTGAGGGAGGTTGTTCTCGTTGTATTAAGGAGTTTGCTCTTTGTGCTTCAAGTCGTTATATCCTATTTGTGCCGAACAGTTTCATGGATTGAATTCGGCCGCACGCTCGACAGTCCTTGTTATCAGAACTTCCTGATTGATGAGAGTGAAAATCGTTCGATTGAGAGGGATTTTCTTCCCGATCTTTGGCTTCGTCCTTGACGAGGGTTTTATCTCTCGGCCGAGTGGGATTTACCGCTTGGTCTTTGTTCTCAACTTTGACGAGAGGGATTTACCTCTCGGTTGTGATTTGCAGTATCCTGTTACCTCTTCACCGAGTGGGATTAACTGCTCGGTCTTCGAATCTTTATAGAGGAATTTACCTCTTCGCCGAGTGGGATTTACCGCTCGGTCTTCAAATCTTTATAGAGGAATTTACCTCTTCGCCGAGTGGGATTTACCGCTCGGTCTTCAAATCTTCAATTTTGACAAGGGGTTTACCTCTTGGCCGAGCGGGATTTACCGTTCGGTCTTCAAATATTTATAGAGGAATTTACCTCTTCGCCGAGTGGGATTTACCGCTCGGTCTTCAAATCTTTATAGAGGAATTTACCTCTTCGCCGAGTGGGATTTACCGCTCGGTCTTCAAATCTTCAATTTTGACAAGGGGTTTATCTCTTGGCCGAGCGGATTTACCGCTCGGTCTTAATCTTCTAGCTCTTTGAGAGACTTTCATTGAATATGATTTTGTTTAGCAACTTTGGGAGCGATTGGTTGGCCTAAACTGGACTTTATTTATTCCATAATAAGAGCGAAAGTTAATAACAAAAGCATGAATCAAATGAAACCGAATTTAAACATGACAGTAGTAGAATTGTGGATGCTTCTCTTCAGTTGATAACTCCACGAAGCGAGCGTTCCCGATGACGATTGGGACTGTGACTATAGCCCCGCCCTCGCTCGTCTTTCCTAATTGCCCGCTCGGGGCTTCTTCGCGAATATCCTTCCTTAGGGAGGCCGTATCTTGCTTCCTTTATAAACCTTCGTAGATGTCCCGCCCGAATAAGATTTTCTATTTCATTTTTTAACGTGATGCAGTCTTCTGTAGTATGTCCATGGTTTTGATGGTACCGGCAACTCTTCCTTTCATCTGCGTTTCTTGGAGATGGTTTCCTCTGGGGTGTGATAAGTTCTACACTAAGGGCTTCTTCGAGAACCTTTGCCCTAGGTGCATTGAGGGTTGTATAATGGTGAACCTTGAATGGACGGGGAAACTCCCTACTCTTATCGCTGTTGTCGAACGGTCGTTTGCCGTCCTTTCTTCTTCTGCCCACATCAGACTCTTGCTGTCTTTTCCTCTGAGACAATCGCATTTCCTCCATACGGATGAACTCAGTTGCTCGCTCTTGGAGCTCCTCCATAGTTTTTGGCGGTCGTGCATACAATTTTTCCGCAAAATATCCTGGTCTCATACACGAAGGCAGATTATTGATAATAAAAGATTGATCTATCTCTCTAACCCGTCGTGCGATTTCAATATACCTCTTCATAAAATCCTTCAACGTTTCTCTTTTCTCCTGCTTAGTATTTACCAAATCCGTTGGTGTTACCTCCTGCTTCCGATTGGATGCATATTGTCTCCTAAAGAGGTTTTCCACAGTAGCGAAGCAATCCACTGTGTTCGGAGGAAGAGTGTTATACCATTCCAATGCCTCTTCCTTAAGTGACAACGAGAAGGCTCTGCACATGATCGGGTGGCTGTCCGTATAAAATGCCATTGCATTACCGAACGTCCTTAAGTGATTATCTGGATCCGCCGAACCATCATACTTATCCAATATGGGGGGAGTCTTTTCTGGCATTGGTGTTTGCATGATGGTTGCCGTGAAGGGCAATAAACTGGTAGGCCGAGCGGTCTGCAGGGGTGTTGGTTCCCTCCTAGCCCGACCGTTCGGGTTGGCGTGATTATGGCTTGCCTCATTAGCATTCTCTCGATTCGAGGCGGACTGCTCGGGAGGTTCCCGTTCGGCTCTTAACGCCCTCATCTCCTCCTCATGCCTCCGCCGCATCTCTTGCTGCGCATGCGCCTGTATAGTCTGCGCCTGAGCCTCAATCTGGGCTTGCAGCTCTCTTATTAAATCTCTGGTGCTCTGCTCCTCCATATTCCTTGTGGTCACCATTGGGTGTCTTCAGCTTGCTCTCGGCCCCACGGTGGGCGCCAAAATGTTTCGGTAGGGATTTGTGATACCGAGACACTAACCTTCGACTGGTGCGCTCCACTTGTCTGCTTCCAGTTTGTACCGATCGGTCACCTTCAGTATTGGACGCTCGGTCACCCTCTTTGTAAAAGAGGGGAGGTACCTGCAAAAGGCACTCCGACACTCAAGTTAGGAGCGGTTTTATGAACTGTTTGTTCCACTTAAATATTGAAGTCCTAATAGGATGTAAATAGGGCGTATTATAGTATAAGTTGAATCTGTCCTTACCTCAAACCCAAACCCTTATTTATAGAGTTTAAAGGAATTTGACGCATTGTTTTACCTCTTAATGATCATTAATGCAAACCTTAATTGTTTAACGACATTCATTATAACAGTCATTATGCGTTACATCTGCTTAATAGTTGTCGAGACCGAACAGATGAGAAGCTGGCCGAGACCGAACGGTATAGACCGAACAGTAGCGTGCAAGCCCATAGTCGAGACCGAATGGTAGAGACCGAACAGTAGCCTGAGCCCATAGTAACAATATTGATACAATGTCAATTGATTACCCCTATGGTGTTGATTTTTACCATTGTTGATGGTATATGTATGTTTATATATATGAAGTAGATATTTCATAAATAGTAGCGAAAATCAACAACATACTTATAATGTTATTATAAACCGAAATGGACACAAATATGCAATTATGTGATCATATCTTCGGCAATATTTCATTGTTAATAAGAAATGTTAGGATTTAAAAAAAATATTTAAATTTTTTGAAAGAATGTGAATACGTAATATATAAGATTTATAGTTCTGTACTAATATTATTATTTAAAAGTAACATGTTTTGGATAGTTACACATAATATGTTAATGGTTTCAATTATTTAACAATTCAACCAAACTCAATGTAATTATATTATATTTATAATTTAAGTCAAGTATGTTTTCTTATAAAATATTCTTATTATTTTAAATTTGTTTGGTTAAATTTATTATGTTCTAATTGTATTATTTAACAAGTCAACCAAACTCAATGTAATTATATTATAGTTTTTAATTAGTTCAATACTTAAAAATTATAATTTTCAATATAAAAAAATTAAAATTTTAATTCAATTAATTTAACTCAAACCAATTCACACAAAAAGTGAGTTTCATTACATTCTATTTATATATATATATAAAAGTAAAATTTCAATCCAAAGTGGGCTGGATATTCAATTAGCAAACACTCTTATTCAGTATGGTTTTAATCTTTATTATTTAATTTAAAAATAAATGCATATGTTTAAAAAATAAATAACTCATAAAATAATGTATTTTCTAAAAAAAACTCGAATTCAATTAAATAGTTTTTAAAAGCAAATGGAAATATATTATAATATATTAGTAATTAAGGAGGAGGTGTAGATTTACTTATGCTACAATGATTATGAGCCACAAATCATACAACTAATGATGAATAGCAAAGCACATCCCTCACCTACCACACTACACACACAACCCTTTCATCTTCCTCACCAAACCCTCGTTCTCAACCCAACCTGCCGCCAACAAATTACAATATTACTTTCTTTTCTCTTTTTTTCTTTTCACTCTTTCACTGTTAATTAATTAATTGAATAATAATACTTTGACAATATTTTAACATTATATACATACCATTCTCTGATTAGTCTACAGTGTCATTTTATCATATTAATGTTTATAATTATTAATTGTGAAGTAATTTTCGATCAATAACAAAATGACATATAAATAATGTTATAAAAAAAATATTATCAAAGTATTATTATCCTAATTAATTTATGTCTCCCTTCACAGTATCACTAAAATCAACATGTTAGTTTACATAATATTTCATTCATTAAAATTTATTCAAAGTAATAATCATTATTAAATTTTAATGTTTTAATTACTAAAAATATAAGTTTAAAAAAGAATGAGCTTGAAAACGTGTTTCTAACATCTCCCTAAATTCATTATTGTTACATAATCATCTACCATTCAATTTATACATAATTTGATTATTTGAATCAACGTACACGTAATCTATAACTGTTGTTTTATAAATGTACATATGATCACAAAAATTATGACAGTTAAAAAATGCCTTTTTTATACAATAACCAATGTTAAGGTTTAAATAGTTTTAGTGCTGGTTTATATATATATATATTATATTTATTTTTTACTTTTTTATTCTTATAAAATTTGAAATCAGTTTTTAGTCTTTATTATAATCTTTTATCCATTCAAAATTTTAATAATTATCTTTTGTTTTTATTTGTGGATTTTTCCAATTTGCATTATATTATAATAGCACTAGTAAGTGTCCACTTTTGTTTTCAACATATAAATAGTTAATTAATATCATATATAATACTAAGATTATAAAAATAACAATTCATAATTGTCTAGTAATCAAAAGTGAAATAAGAAAAAATTATAAAAGGATAAAAAATCAAAACTCATTCGTCTTTCTTATACTAAATTATATTTAGGTCTAAAATCTATAACTTTATATAAAGTGGATACAACTTAAATCTCTGAAATTGGTTGCTTTGATAGATAATAAAAATATTTGTATAGAAACAGTAGTTATATATGTTTTAGGATCGGGATTACTCAATAGTTTAGTCATGATAAGTTTTTTACATGATTGATTACTTATTATGTTATACTTTAATAATTATTATAAAAGTATAGAATTTTAAATTTTGGCTAACATAGCAATAAAACATTAGTGGTTGTCATAAAAGTTGTTTACTCTATTAATTTATATAATTCAGTGAAATAATTAATTAAAATGTAAAATATCAATACAAAAAAAATGTAACAACTTAGAGGCTTGGAGTGCTTACATCGTAAATTTAACACAGAAAACAATCTATTCAGTTTTTATATTATAATAATTGATGTTAACTTAATTCTTCAAAGCCGTTAACATTAAAATTAATTTAATTAGTTCCACCATCAGTTTCAAAAGTAGCATCAAAATAATTTCTTATATATATATATATATATATATATATATATATATATATATATATATATATATATATTATAAAGATTAATGAACACAGTTGACTTTAGCTTTCACTGATTGATTAAAGGATTAAATTGATTTCATTTTTTTAGAAGAATGTTGTTGTTATGTGTCTTTCGATAGGAGCACAAGTTGAGAAATTAAAAAAATAGAAACTACACATAACGAATACTATAAGAACTTTCTTGTATTAGTAAATAAGATACTTTAGTTAATAATTAATATCATTTATATTCCTTAATTAATACATACTCTTAACTATACATTTCCAAAATAAATATATGTAATAAAATAAATAAATATCATTTTCAAAGAATAATTTGGTGCCTAAAGTATTAAATTAACGTCATTTTCCTTAGGGGTATTTTTGTTTAGTATTTATCATTATTGTTAATTTTTTTTTTGTTTTCGAAATAATGTGATAACATAACTATTTTTCATACGAAGGTTGATGAGTTCAAACATGGCGGGTATTAAAATAGTTTCAAAGAGTGAATAAAAAAAAAAAGCAAATGATTGACTCAAAGACAAGAAACAAACAAGAAACAATCCATCAAAACACATAGGCTAAATAATATTAACTACACTGTGTTTAAAAAACATGGGATTAAGTTAAAAGTACCAACATTTCTCTATTTATTTTCAAAGAGGAATGAGAAGGAAGAGCATTTTAGACTTACCAAATTATTGTCCATATAATCCTAAGGATATTTCTCTTAGTTTTAAGAAAATAATTTTTATAACATAAATAATATATATATTTTATTCATTTGCTTCACTATTTTTCATGTTTAAATAAGGATAATGTTCCATTTTCTTTCTTTTTTTATTTATGTAAATAAAATTAATTTATTTTTATTTTTATCGCTTTTTTTTTTCATGTCTCTCAATTCAAAAAGTGTCCTCGGACAATTTTAGCTTTTCCAAGTCTTGTCAAGAGCTGTTTATAAAAGTCTATTTGTTGTGTTAAAGATGGGTTGGATAAGAGTGTAAAAGGAAAAATATTAGAAAAAAGGGTAGAAGTTTGATTGAATTTTGAATAACTACAAATAGGATGAAATTGATGTATTCCTAACTTGGATGGATATTTTCTTAAGTTAAAACGTGAGAAAGTTAAGACACATAACACAACTTTAACTGTATAATTGCTCTGAGATTATTTTTTTCTCATCGTGGTTTTAAAGCTTTAAGTGCAATTTCTAGAGATAGATAACACGCAATTAAAGTGCATTAAAGTGTTTTTCATACAAGAGATGTGTGATTAATATTATACGAAGAATATTTAATGTGATAAGAATTTCTTTTTGTGTCAATGATTCTGAAAATGATATGTAATGATTATTTCTTTTTCACATCTATATAAAGAAATTCTATCGAAGAAAAAACTTGACAAAAACATATCTATAAATCTTTCGTTATGTTTAGCAATCCTTAACTTTATGTTTGTAAAAAAATATATATTATCGTGTTTATAATTATTTAGTATAATGTGTTTAATCTTCTAGTTCTTTTATAATGTTAATTTAGTGCGTAAATAAATAAAGAAAAAAAGAAGGGTAAGTTAGTGATATAAAACAAATCATAATATATAATAATATTTTACACATGAATCATATTTATTATAAAACAATCTACACATTTTAAATATGTCAAGACCTAGATTATACTATCCGGATTTAGTATGAATGTCGAGTTGTGGTGGGTCGTGCACTTGTGGTAGCTTCTACGGCTTTGCAGAGCCATTACTAATGGGTTTCACCCTACCATACACACAATGTTACATCTTAGGCCATACTGAAAGTATCTAAACTAAGACCTTCTACTATTCTCACGACCATGTAACCTCTCCCCAAGGGTCACGGAGTTACATCCATCAACTACTCACATTATCAACCACTTATTCATCATCATCATATATCCCATATAATCATATATAACATATCAAAACACATATAAAACAATCTCACATTCCTTAAGAAAACCAAAATAGTGCATCAAAGATCATAGGACAACACAGAAAAAAAGGAAAACCAAAAACCTGCAAGAAGGGCTCCCAAGCGGCAACTCACTGTAATGGGACGCCTAGGGGGAGCTCAGGGGGCGCTCAAGGCCAACCCAACTGGAGGGAGTCAGGGGGCACTCGAGCTCCATGATAGCAAACTGCACACTTCTAAAAGTGGCCTTTGATGCACTTGAGCTTTGTTATAATGATCAAATGGATTCATTACACCCTATAATGGATGGAAAATCACATTTAGAATTGTAGTAAAATACTCCTTTGATCATTAGACTCAAAACTAGGTGCACTCAACCATTTGACACCTCCAAAAGTACCTAAACTCGAATTTACACCTTCTATACCTAATTTTTGCAACCTAACAACTTACACAAGTCCTAATAGACTCAATCACATATTACAAACAATCACCTTTAGCCCATACCTTCTAATTCAAAATCTAACTATTTCAAACCTCCAATTTTGCACTTAAATTTATCAAAAACACCACCAATGGAATATCCCTTACTTAGTTTTAAATCATATTTCAATTAATTCATACTTCTAACAAGTCTCAAATAACATATAATAAAACCTTAAACATCAAGTTTCTCAATCAAAACCCTATGTCACAAACTTGCCATTAAAACCTTTATTTTCAACCATAAAACCTATGTATTTGACAACTTCTTACTCCTTACCCTAACATCCAATTCCAATAATCAAATTCAACTTAATCACATACGATTCATATATTCAATAATCATCAAAATCACATTAGGTCAAACATTACATCAACATACCATCAACTAACATCATGCAAACACAATAAAATACTAGAACAAATATCACACTTTCAATTAAATCTTACTATCCATCCAAATAATCACAAATCATACTTATAAATTAATAGTTAATAAGAAACACTAGATTCCTTTACCTTTTTAGTAGCTCAAACCAATTCTAAAGAACCATACTCTACTCTCTGAGCTAAAAGACACAAAAGAACACCTACAAACAAGGAAAACATGATCAATGTATACACTAGAACCATTGATCAATAGAGAACTGAAGGGAAGACTCATATCATACATGCGATAGAGAGAAATCTCACATGCATCGAAGAATGTAAAATCAGAGAAAGAGTAGAAAACTAACTTAATCTATTTAAGAAATTGATCGGGTAGACTTAAAGATCTAACTGCGAGAATCACACAAGCGGTCTTTGATCTTCAAACAGATGAACATGATACAAAAACCTTTTGAGAGAAGGCAGAAGACTCTAGAAAAGTAGTTTCTAGAGAGATAATGCGTTTTAAAATAATAAAACTCGTTTATAACAATTTTTTTTATATTAAAACTTTTTCCTATTAAAACAATAAAGTCTCATTAGTTTTAATTCAATACCACTTTTAAAATACAATTTTCCAAGTTCACACATCAAGCATTTTTAATAAATATGGTTAATACTAAAAGTTAAAAAAATAAAAAAGGTTTAATCCTTTTCGACATCCCTATTTATGTACGAATGTCTCAATTGGGTCCTCATTTTTTAAAGTGTATCAAAATGGTCCCTAATTTTGAAAATTGATATCAATTGAGTCCTTTCCGTTAAGTTGGCTGGACGGCGTTAAAAAAATTGATGAGTGGATGCTGAGATGGCGAACGAACGCTCGTCCACCAGCGAACGAACGCTCGTCCACCAGCGAACGAACGCTCGTCCATCAACGAACGAACGCTCGTCGACCACCGAACAAACGGTCGTCCAGTGTGGAACGAACGGTCGTCCAGTAATAAGAGGTCGACGAGCGTTCGTTCTCTGGTGGACGAGCGTTCGTTCTCTGGTGGACGAGCGTTCGTTCGCTGGTGGACGAGCGTTCGTTCGCTGGTGGACGAGCGTTCGTTCGCTGGTGGACGAGCGTTCGTTCGTCATCTCAACATCCACTCATCAATTTTTTTAACGCCGTCCAGCCAACTTAACGGAAAGGACTCAATTGATATCAATTTTCAAAATTAGGGACCATTTTGATACACTTTAAAAAACGAGGACCCAATTGAGACATTCGTACATAAATAGGGATGTCGAAAAGGATTAAACCAATAAAAAATAGTCAAATACACCTATGATTCAGAGTACAAATTATTCCCCATTAATATTTGGTATTTTATCTCCAAAATACATAATACATTGATTTTGATAACTTAAATTGTTATATTATATTTTAAAATATTAAAATTAATATGTTTTAAAAACTAGTAAATAAATAACACAGTAAATCTAGTACAGAATCAAATTCTATAATTAATCTATAGTAACTTAAAAAGGAAAATTATTTGAATTTGATATAATTTTTATTTGAAAATTATCACTTAAAAATTAGAATTTGATATACAAGTTAAAATCCATAAAAAAGTATAATTTTTTCTATATAAAAGGTATAATTTTTTTTATATAAAAAGCTTTTTATTTTTAAATTTGTTTTTGCTAAAATGGGACGAGGATCTCCGCCGAACGTCCTCCTGTCGCTTCCTGCTTCTCCTAGCTCCAATTAACCGAACACCGAATGAGGGGTGACCTGCAGAAGACACTTTGACGCTCAAGTCAGAAATTTTCTGTGTAGGGCTTTTATAATTTAGTAGTGAGTAAAAGGTGATTTTACCTCAAACCTAAACTGATGACAAACTCCTAGCTAAGGGTCCAATCACAAGAAGCATGGCCAAACAAATTCAAGAAGGATTAAAATCATTTCCAAAAGAAGGAGCTAAACTCTTATTTACTTGGGCTATCATGAAGTATTTCTAGACCTTGTATTAAGGGTCAAGTAGTATAGGGTATATTTTTAGGCCTTGTATAATGGGCCAAGTATTGTATGGTTTGTAATATTAGCTTAAAAGAGTGTGTCCCACCATGGGACATGATGGCCACATGGCAAGCTCTTAGTGAAGACACTTCTTAAAAAGGAAGTGGCCATGTGTCACTTTCCAAGTGGAGAAACTCTTCCTAAAGTGGATTGCCACATGTCACTCTAAGAGTGGAAAGCTTTTGCAAAAGTGGATTGTCACATGGCACTTTAAGAGTAGAGGAACTTTGCAAAAGTGGATTACCACATGAGTGGAGAAGACTTTACAAAAGTGGATTGCCACATGGCACTCTAAGAGTGGAGAAACTTTGTAAAAGAGGATTGCCACATGTCTCTTTAAGAGTGGATAGTTTTTAGGGTTTCTTGTCTACTTTGGAGACACCTTTCTCTATAAATAGAAGGGTCTCCTTCCTTGTAAAATCACTTGATGAATTTGAATGTTATTATGCCAAAATGTGTGCAAACATATCTTGTCTCAAGTCAAGGCTAGAGCATCCCATGAGGTCCCTCTAACCACCCTTCTCTAGAGTTGGCCCAACCTCTCCGGAGATCCATCAAACACCTCCATCCTACCACAAATACTCACCAAAATTGTGAGCCCACCACCATATTCATCGCTTCCGCACAAATTCCACCTCCATAGCTTCATCTTCGTGCTTTGGCCCAACCTAGCTCGAGGAGGACGCTATCATTTGGTATCAGAGCTTTGGGTCTACAAGAGCTAAGTATCTTGGTCCTTTACCTATCTTTGTGTATTTCTTGTTGTTATTGTGTTGTTCTTTATTGTCTTCCATTGTTTACATCCATATATGTTATTTTTATGGTTCTAGTTTGTTCTTTTGCGGAACCATTCGGTTTTTACCACTAAGTTTCCATATACATGTGTTGTGGCGTGCTTTTATTTTTTTTTGAGTCTTTCTTCATATATTTGGTTCTGTTTTAATGTCATTTTTGGGTTATTTTTTATTTTTAATTCCATCCATGTTGTCTAGAGTCATGTGTAGTCATTTTTATGTCATTTTCTCTTAGTTCGGGCTTTGCAAAAATCATAAAAAAATATGTCCCATTGGGATTTCGAAATTACAGTATATACATCCATTTGAGTGCTTTTTTATTTCATATTTGAGTTCATGCTTGTCATTAGATCATTGTCAAGTTCTTAGAGTTAAGTTTCTCTTGTGTTTCTTTGAGTTTCATGCTCTATTTTTGATTCTAGTAAGATTTCTTCCATTTTTTTTCTTTGAGTCATGAACTTTGAGCTACCCAAACAAATTGTCCAGATCTAATTTGTGTTGAAAAACAAAAGTGTAGACAAAAGTAAAAAGCCAAAGTAAAAAAAAAAAAAGTAAAAGTACAAGCAAAAGCAAAAGTGAAAAAAAAAAGTTACTTTGACTTGAGACTATGACATGAGACTTTACCATGACACTTGGAGATGATACTTGGACATAATACCTTGACATGACACTTGGACATGACCCTTGGATATGAGACTTGGACATGACACTTTTGACAAAATATTGTCTCTGCTTATAGTGCACCATTAGCTCAGTGTTTGTAAAGATAAGAAGTAATAATTCTCTATTCTAATTGTTTTTTGTTTTGTTCATCTATTCTAGTGCCTTTCTTTAGGTAATTCTTTTGAGTGCCTAGCCTTCGTTTTTTTAAGCTTTATTTTCTTGATTGTCTTGTTCATTACTCTCTGTTTTGTCTCAACATAACTCCTTTTGAAGAGCTATTGTTCAAATTGGCCCTTGATTTACATTCTCTTTGGATTCCTACCTTTCGGATTTGGTTTGATATTTGCTGTAGGATATTCTTTGGAGGAAAAACGAAATTGGACATAGTATATTGGGTGATCGGAGACCTCTATGGACCTTGAAACCTTGAGGAAGAGACAAGAAGAAAAGGAGTGAAACACTTTAGAGAGGAACACACATTATTTATTTGTATTACGCATTTTTGAGTTGTAAAATTGTATTGCTTTTGGATTTGTAACTCATAACCTTGTTAGGTATCTTGGGGTAGTCTGTGATACTCAATCCCATATCCTAACAAAGACCATTAAACCATATTGAAAACGTTTTTAGTTGGTTAAAGTTTGAAGGTTCCAAAGTGCCTTCTAACTTTACCATTAGGCCGCATAGTCTAGTTTAATTGTTGTCTTTAACTGCTTATAATTTATTGTGTGTCTACTTGTGTATCAAACCTAATTCCATTTGAGAAGTTTGGTGCAAGAGAACTTGAGGTAAACTTTGGCTAGGAAAGGCTTGGATTTTAAGTGATCCTTAGTGATTCTCCTCTCTTTCCTGGAAGTGAACTTGAGATTATTTTGCCTCCTTAAATCTCTAAAGGAATTTACTTTTGAAATACAAGTTTGTGTGTGCATTACATATTTTGAATTTTTTTTAAGAATGTCTAAGGAACCTTCTTACCAAATTGATAGTGATTATAGTGAAGAGGCCCAACCAAATTTAGAACAAATGGCCAAGGAACTAAAATCACTAAAACTTTGGCAAAAGCAAGAATCCATTTTGAAAGAAAAAGAAAGAGTTGAAAGAGAACAATATCTTGAAACCTTAGAAGAAGAACTTAGAGTTCTAGCCCAAAAACAAGAAAAGGTCCAAGAAGAGATAAAGAAAAGTAGGAGTAGGAGTCACTCAAGGAGAAGTTCAAAAACTCCCACAGAAAACACATACCCTGAACAAGATAGTAGGACTGCTGCACAATTCTACCAACATCCTCCACCTAGAAGGTATAGAAGGGAGAGTGAACAACCACCAAGAGAGATTAGGATAGACCTTCCTCATTTCCATGGGAAAGAAGATGTTGAGGCATACCTAGATTGGGAAATGAAAGTAGAACAACTTTTTGAGTGTCATCAAATAATAGAGGAAAGGAAAGTTTCCCTAGCCACCTTAAGCTTTCAAGGGAATGCCATGTATTGGTGGACTGCCCTAGTGAGAGAAAGAAGACTCTCCAATTCCCCTCAAGTCCAATATTGGAATGACTTGAAGAGTGCTCTAAGAAGAAGACACATACCTTCCTACTATCATAGAGAGCTTATGGATAAACTCCAAAGGCTCCAACAAAGAACCATGAGTGTGGAAGAGTATAGGCAAAAGATGGAACTCTACATGATGAGGGCAGGAGTTAGGGAAGAAGAAGGAACCACAATTTCTAGATTTCTAAGTGGTCTTAATCTTGATATTAGAGATAGAGTGGAATTGTTGCCCTATCAAGATCTTAATGATTTGGTACAAATTTGCATAAAGGTAGAGCAACAACATTTGAGAAAAGGTTTGAAAATTGACCACTCAAACTCATATGTTAAGAAAGACTACAAGAGGGAGGGAAAACAAGTGAGAAGAGAGGAAACCCCTAGGAAATTTGAGAAAGAGAAAGAGAAGCCCAATCAAGGATCATCATCATCCATGCGCACTAGTGAAATTAAATGTTTTAAGTGTCAAGGTAGAGGTCATATTGCATCACAATGTCCCACCAAAAGGATCATAATCTTAAGGGGTGTTGACTCATATAGTAGTGAAGAAGAAGAAGAGAAAGGTGCAAGTGAGGAGGAGAATGAAGGAGAAGATTCCTACCCTTGTGATGGAGATCTCCTCATGATGAGAAGAGTTCTCAAGAATCAACCCAGTCCCCAAGTCTTAACACAAAGAGAAAACATCTTTCATACAAGATGTAGAGTTTCAAACAAAACATGTTCTCTCATTGTAGATAGTGGCTCATGTTGTAATTGTTGTAGCACTAGGTTGGTGGAAAAGTTAGGTCTCACCATCAAACCTCATCCCAAACCTTACAAACTTCAATGGCTAAATGAAGGAGAGGATTTGAATGTGAACCAACAAGTGGACGTCAAGCTCTCAATAGGGAACTATGAAGATAAAGTACTTTGTGACATAATTCCTATGGAAGCTTGCCACATTCTATTAGGAAGACCATGGCAATTTGACAAAAAAACTATACACAATGGTCATACTAATGAGATTACTCTCCACCATAAGGAAAAGAAGTTTATTCTTCATCCCCTACCACCTTCTAAAGTATTTGAGGATCAATTACAAATGAAGAAACTAAGGAATGAAGAGAGAAATGAAGAGAGCATGCATAAGGATTTAAGGGAGCAAATTCCCAACTCTTGCATTCATGAAGAAAGGGAAAGTAGTGCTCTTACCAAGGTCACTCAAAAGGAGAAAAATTTGTCTAAGAAAACATTGAAGAAAACTCTCCTTTGTGAGCAACCTTCCTATCTCCTTTTTTGTAAAGGAGCACTTTCATGCATTACTGCAAATCTAGAACCCAAGTGTCTATCTCCTTTGGATAAACTTTTGAAAGAATTTAGTGATGTGTTTCCCAAAGAAGATCCCAAAGATCTTCCACCAATCAGGGGTATAGAACATCAAATAGATTTTGTTCTTGGGGCAAGTTTACCAAATAGGCCAGCCTATAGAACCAATCCTCAAGAAACTAAGGAGATTGAAACTCAAGTTCAAGAATTATTAGACAAAGGTTGGGTTCAAAAGAGTTTGAGTCCATGTGCTGTGCCCGTGTTGTTAGTTCCTAAGAAAGATGGAAAATGGAGAATGTGTTGTGATTGTAGGGCTATCAACAACATCACCATTAAGTATAGGCACCCAATTCCTAGGCTTGATGACATGTTAGATGAGTTGCATGGATCCATGATATTTTCCAAAATAGATCTTAAAAGTGGTTATCACCAAATAAGAATAAGAGAGGGTGATGAGTGGAAAACTGCATTTAAGACTAAATTTGGTCTATATGAATGGTTAGTAATGCCATTTGGCTTAACTAATGCACCTAGCACCTTCATGAGATTAATGAACCATGTCCTTAGGGATTGCATTGGAAAATTTGTGGTTGTGTACTTTGATGACATCCTAGTATATAGCAAGAGTCTTCATGATCATTTAGGACATTTGCAAATTGTTCTCTCCACCTTGAGGGACAATCATCTTTTTGCAAACAAAGAAAAATGCACATTTTGTGAAGATAGTGTGGTATTTCTAGGATTCATAGTGAACAAGCATGGTGTGCATGTTGATCCCACCAAAGTCCAAGCCATTCAAGATTGGCCAACTCCCCAAAATATAGGAGAAGTTAGGAGTTTTCATGGTCTAGCATCTTTCTATAGGAGATTTGTCCCTAACTTCTCAAGTATAGCTTCACCTCTCAATGAGCTGGTAAAAAAAGATGTGAAATTTGTGTGGGGAGAGAAACAAGAGTTGGCTTTCAAGCAACTCAAAGAAAAACTTACCAATGCACCCATTTTATCTCTTCCAAACTTTTCAAAAACTTTTGAGATAGAATGTGATGCAAGTGGTGTAGGAATAGGTGGAGTTTTGTTACAAGAAGGACACCCCATTGCCTATTTTAGTGAAAAACTATATGGTGCCACTCTCAACTATCCCACCTATGATAAGGAGTTGTATGCTCTTGTAAGGTCCCTTCAAACTTGGGAACATTATCTAGTTTCCAAGGAGTTTGTCATTCATAGTGACCATGAGTCACTTAAATATTTAAGGGGACAACACAAGCTAAACAAGAGACATGCAAAATGGATGGAATATCTAGAACAATTTCCTTATGTGATCAAATACAAGAAAGGAAAATCTAATGTTGTGGCTGATGCTCTTTCTAGAAGGCGCAATCTCTTTTCAAAACTTGGAGCACAAATTCTTGGCTTTGATCACATGGGAGAGTTGTATGAACAAGATGACTTCTTTTCCTCCATCTTTTCAAATTGTCAAAAGAAGGCTCAAGGAGGTTACTATGTGTCCAAAGGGTATTTGTTTAAAGAGGGTAAGTTGTGTTTGCCTCAAGGTTCCCATAGGAAACTCCTCATTAAGGAGTCGCATGAAGGAGGTCTCATGGGCCATTTTGGAGTTGATAAAACTCTCAACATTCTTCAAGAGAAATTCTATTGGCCCCACATGAGAAAGGAAGTTCAAAGGTATTGTCATAAGTGCATTGCTTGTTTACAAGCCAAGGCTAAAACTATGCCTCATGGTGTGTACACCCCTCTCCCTATTGCTTCATCCCCATGGGAAGACATTAGCATGGACTTTATACTTGGTCTACCTAAGACTCAAAGGGGATTTGACTCTATCTTTGTGGTTGTAGATAGGTTTAGCAAAATGGCTCATTTCATACCATGCCACAAGGTAGATGATGCAAGTTACATAGCAAAACTCTTCTTTAGAGATGTGGTAAAATTCCATGGGTTGCCTAGGACCATTGTCTCAGATAGAGATCCTAAGTTTCTTAGTCACTTTTGGAAAACACTTTGGTCTAGACTAGGAACCAAGCTTCAATTTTCAACCTCTAGTCACCCACAAACTGATGGACAAACCGAGGTTGTGAATAGGTCTTTAGGAACCATGTTGAGGGCTATCTTGAAAGGAAACCACAAATCTTGGGATGAGTACCTTCCTCACATTGAGTTTGCATACAATAGGGTGGTTCACAAAACTACCAAAATGTCTCCTTTCGAGGTTGTGTATGGTTTTAATCCTCTCACTCCTTTAGACCTCATACCTCTCCCAAATCCTAGTGATTTCATTCATAAGGAAGGAGTGTCTAAGTCTGAATTTGTGAAGAAAATGCATGAGAGGGTAAAGTCACAAATACAACATCAAACTGAGAGATATGCCAAGTATAGTAACAAGGGCAAGAGAGAAGTTATCTTTGAAGAAGGAGATTGGGTTTGGCTCCACTTAAGTAAAAATAGATTTCCAACACAAAGGAAGTCCAAACTCAACTCTCGTGGTGATGGACCTTTTAGAGTAGTTCAAAGGATTAACAATAATGCATATAGGCTAGAGTTTCCTTGTGAGTATGATGTAAGTGCTACTTTCAATGTTTGTGATCTAACCCCTTTTGTAGGAGATTTGGAGCAAGATGAAGATGAAGAGCCTCAAGATTTGAAGACAAATCCTTCTCAATAGGGAGGGGATGATGACAAACTCCTAGCTAAGGGTCCAATCACAAGAAGCATGGCCAAACAAATTCAAGAAGGATTAAAATCATTTCCAAAAGAAGGAGCTAAACTCTTATTTACTTAGGCTATCATGAAGTATTTCTAGACCTTGTATTAAGGGTCAAGTAGTATAGGGTATATTTTTAGGCCTTGTATAATGGGCCAAGTATTGTATGGTTTGTAATATTAGCTTAAAAGAGTGTGTCCCACCATGGGACATGATGGCCACATGGCAAGCTCTTAGTGAAGACACTTCTTAAAAAGGAAGTGGCCATGTGTCACTTTCCAAGTGGAGAAACTCTTCCTAAAGTGGATTGCCACATGTCACTCTAAGAGTGGAAAGCTTTTGCAAAAGTGGATTGTCACATGGCACTTTAAGAGTAGAGGAACTTTGCAAAAGTGGATTACCACATGAGTGGAGAAGACTTTACAAAAGTGGATTGCCACATGGCACTCTAAGAGTGGAGAAACTTTGTAAAAGAGGATTGCCACATGTCTCTTTAAGAGTGGATAGTTTTTAGGGTTTCTTGTCTACTTTGGAGACACCTTTCTCTATAAATAGAAGGGTCTCCTTCCTTGTAAAATCACTTGATGAATTTGAATGTTATTATGCCAAAATGTGTGCAAACATATCTTGTCTCAAGTCAAGGCTAGAGCATCCCATGAGGTCCCTCTAACCACCCTTCTCTAGAGTTGGCCCAACCTCTCCGGAGATCCATCAAACACCTCCATCCTACCACAAATACTCACCAAAATTGTGAGCCCACCACCATATTCATCGCTTCCGCACAAATTCCACCTCCATAGCTTCATCTTCGTGCTTTGGCCCAACCTAGCTCGAGGAGGACGCTATCATAAACCCTTATTTATAGAGTTTAAAGGAATCTGACCAATTAATTTACCTCTTAATGGTCATTAATGTAAACTTTAATTGTTTAACGGTAGTCGTTATCACATTTATTTGTGCATTAACTTTGCTCAACGGTTGTCGAAACCGAACAGTTGAGAGGCTCTACCCTGCACGTTGACTGTTCGGTTCCTTAAGGTCGTCTGTCATCCTAACCGATGGGTAGTGTATGAGCCCAAAGTAACATAGAGACTCCCCTGCACCTTTACCGTTCGGTCCGCAATGAGCCCACAGTAACATAAGCCCCCCAAGGCCTAGCAAAATCTTTGATATTACCTTGGGTTTGTCAAGTTATACCGATCGGCACAGGATTTTACCTGAGTTTTCAAGGGTCATGACGATTCATACAATAGCATGTGTTCCTTCTCGACCGAGCGGTGTTTACACTAGGAGTTCATTTGGAGCATTTCCTAAGATCAAGGGGAGAGTTCACGAAGAGTGTTGCTTACTGTTCGGTTTAGATCTTAAGAGTTCACTTGGAGCGTTCCCTAAGATTAAGGTGAGAGTTCACGAAGATCGTTCTTCACCGTTCGGTTTAGATCATAGGAGTTCACTTAGAGCGTGCCCTAAGATCAAGGTGAGAGTTCACGAAGAGCGTTCTTCATCGTTCGGTTTAGATTTGGAGCGTGCCCTAAGATCAAGGTGAGAGTTCACGAAGAGCGTTCCTCACCGTTCGGTTTAGATCTTAGGAGTTCACTTGGAGCGTGCCCTAAGATCAAGGTAAGAGTTCACGAAGAGCGTTCCTCACCGTTCGGTTTAGATCTTAGGAGTTTACTTGGAGCATTCCCTAAGATCAAGGTGAGAGTTCACGAAGAGCGGTCTTCACCGTTCGATTTAGATCTTAGGAGTTCATTTGGAGCGTTCCCTAAGATCAAGGTAAGAGTTCATGAAGAGCATTCCTCATCGTTTGGTTTAGATATTAGGAGTTCACTTGGAGCGTGCCCTAAGATCAAGGTGAGAGTTCATGAAGAGCGTTCCTTACCGTTCGGTTTAGATCTTAGGAGTTCACTTGGTGGCGCGCCCTAAGATCAAGGTGAGAGTTCACGAAGAGCGTTAGATCTTAGGAGTTCACTTGCTGTCGCTGCCGAGCGTCCTGCTTCTCCTAGCTCCAGTTAACCGAACACCGAATGCGGGTGACCTACAGAAGACACCCCGACGCTCAAGTCAGAAATTTTCTCTATAGGCCTTTTATAATTTAGACGTGAATTTATCTCGAACATAAACCCTTATTTATAGAGTTTAAAGGAATCTGACAAGTTAATTTACCTCTTAATAATCATTAATGATAACCTTAATTGTTTAACGGTAGTCGTTATCACATTTATTTGTGTGCACTAACTATGCTCAACGGTTGTCGGGACCGAACGGCTGAGAAACTCTATCCTTTTACCGTTGAGTCCAGAATGAGTCCATAGTAACAAAATCTTTTTACTCGTTTCATTTCAATCAAACTACCACTTTTTTTTTCATTTATTTTTTAATATTTCTCTTTTAATTCTTTATTTATTTCCTTTCTATAGTCTTTTCAGTATTTTAGTCAGGATGGATGTTATCTGTTAATTTTGTTTTACTGGATGTTACCTTTACAAACAAAAGTTACTTTAGTAATTATCATCAAGCTATTCAATCTTGACTGTAATTTATATATAACATAAACGTTCGAACTCAGTAGTAACCAGTTGAAAATACGTGTACTTCCCCTTCTATAAATCTAGTATTTGAATTTGAATATTGTAAATGATCAATATTTACATAGTATAATTAATTTTTTAAAATATATAATTTATAAATTACACTTTTAATAAAATAATTAAATTTTGATATTAGAATACGTTTTTGACAAATAATTGAAATTCAATTTAGAAAAAAACAAAAAGAAGATTGAATACAGGAGTACCTAGTAAGATGCCAAATCGAATATTTTATACCCTTTACCGTACACGTGCAAAAACTTGTATGATAAAATAGTCATCACGCAATGGAAACATCAAACGCAAGAGACCATTTTAGTGATGCCAATTACTGAATATTTATCTAACCACGAAAATTGAACACCATTTCTTTTACCCAAAATATGCAAAAGTAAAAATAAAAATAGTGTAAAATAAATTTAATTTAAATAGAATATAAAATTAAAAAAATTTAAACCTTAATCAGATAAAAATAGAAATACGAAAGATCTTAATTTTCACACATTGTAAACTAATTAAAAATAATTAAGTGACAGTATTTATACTGTCGACTGGATACTCCATACAGTATATACGAGATAGAAACAATTTGGTGTTCCCGTCACAAATAGAAGATGGAGAGTGGTGGTTGTATGATAACATGTGGAATGCAGGAGAAAATTGCAATGTTAATATTCTCGGGGACAAGAAGGGTTCCAGGGAGTCATATCTATAGGGTAACTGCCCAAGACTCGGAGGAAAGAGGTGAATTCTTGAACCTCGGCGAGGGCGTTCTGAGCCCTAACTTCCGCCATAGAAGCCTCAAAATCGATGTAAAACAAATACTCGAAGTGTTTGGCGGTTCCTTCGCTCTCATCATCGACAACGCGAATCGGACGGCTACGGTGAGGCCTGGACTCGATCTTCGTCAAGCTAATGTTTCTAAACGCGAACGCGGAAAGCACTTTAAAAAGCACAGAGGTTCCCTTATCGTGAGCGAACACGATGCTCGTCTTGAACGGCCGATCCGTGCGCGGAATGATCGGTTCGCGCGCCAGCATCACGAACCGCGTCACGTTGTTTGGATCGTCCTGGATTCCGTCTGCGAGGACCTGCAAACCGTAGAGCTCTGCGGCGCGGGCACTCGCGATTGCCGCCGTGTCGCGGAGGCCGTTTGCCGCGACGAACTCCGCAGCGCCGGCAGTGTCGTCGACTGCCTCACGCGCCACGTTGAGGCCGAGTTTCGTGAGTGAGTGCTCGCACTGCGCTAAGGCCTGCGGATGCGAGATCACGCGCGTGAGGAACTCCTTGCGGACGCCGGGGAGTGCCAGGAGGCAGTGGTGCACCGGGAGCTGGACCTCGCCGACGATGTGGAGGCGGTGGCGGAGGAGGAGGTCGTAGTTCCGGTGTATAGAGCCGCCGAGGGAGTTTTCAACCGGCAGCACCGCGCGATCCGCGATCCAGAGCTCCACCGCCTGGAAAGCCACCTCGAACTGGTCGCACGGTATGGCTTCCCCGTTCGGATACGCTTTTCCCGCTGCGGCCTCAGAGTACGCTCCGGGAACGCCTTGGTACGCCACGCGCAGCTGCGAGCCGTGCATCGGTGCCGGGGAGAGGTCGGTGATCGAGAGCGGCTTCGGAGGAAGCGGCTTGCTGTTGCCGCCGTCGTGTTTGACAGGTACGATATTTAGATTCGTTACAGCAGCGTTATTGCCGTTCACGGCGGCGGGGTTGTTGTCACCGGCGGGAGAATCCTCCTTCTGCGACATAATTTTACTGGCTAAGATGGCGTTCGAGCTTTGCCAATCGGCTCGAGTGGCGCCGAATCCTTGCGAGAAACCCGCGGTTTCGAAGCCGTAACCGCATTTGACCCTAAATCGGATCGGAGCGACCCGAATAAGCGAGTGAGATGGCCGATTGAGATAGTTGATAGGGTTAGCGCACGGCGGAGTGAGGGTCTGCATATTAAAGGGCTTAAGTGAAATTATTATTAAGAAAAAATAAAGCTGAGGTTTGGTTATTGGAATGGGGAATTTTGTTGAAATTGCTTATTGGGGTTGTGTAGTGTGTAGCTTGGTGTTCTCTTGAGAAAGGAACGAACAAGCTGAGAGCAGAGAGGGAAGGGTTGGGGAGATTATATATTGGTTGGTGGTTTTATATTTTTAAGAGAAAATGGAACATGCCATGTCTTGAGGGGATGGTGTATGCGTGAAGGAGGTTCGGTCAATCCCACACCTACCCCCTCCCTTTCTCTTTCAATCTCTCATTTTCCACACTCACACCGTTTTTTATTTTTTATTTTTTATTTTTTTTATTCTATCTGTAAATCTGTAAATTATGTTTTATCTTGCTGTTGAGTCATCTTGTCATTACAGAATTTCTGCCTTGGCCATGATTGTTTTCTGTTTTTTTATAATCATTTTTAGTTTCCAATAATCACCAGAAATGCAAAAATAAAATATGTTTGGTGAACTGATTCTTTTCTGTTTTTAGCTAAAACTTACTATGAAGTTGGTAATAATTCTTGTATTTTATTAATGCTTTCTCTCCTATTATTTTAATTTCTTTTAATCTCCTAAAGACATTACAAATTATAAACATTTAGGTGAAATGTTTTTCTTAGTACTGATTAAAAGATATTTTTTAACTACACAAGTTAAGTAGTAAGTTCAAAACTTTCTTAAATTTTCTTAAAAATTAAGTTAATTTTTATAATAAATATTTTGTATAGATAAATCTAAAGATTAAATCCTTAATTGTATATACTTAAAAAGTAAGATTATCTCTGAACGATTCCAAGTGATGACGGAAACAGAATTTTTTAAAATGTTATGAAAAGAGATCTGAGAAGGGTAAAAGGAAAGAAGAAAAGTGAAGAAAATTGTACATGTTTTAAATTGTGTTTCTGCAATGATACCTGCTACCTAGGGCCATGAAATTGGACCAAAGGTTCACTTGGGCCAATGAGCTCGAAAAACATTTAAAATTTGATTTGTCTAATTTATAAGTTGGTCTTTCCGAGTTGAATTTGTAGTGGATTAAGCTGTCCACCTATCTGACCCAAGAAGAATTGTTTTGTTACTAAGAATATTCCCTTCTCACTTCCTTGGGTATAATTATTACGTTCAATCCACCTTAGCCCTCCTCCCCATCCTCAGGAGTTCTCACCTCATACCACTCTCTTTTAGTGGGAACTCCCACTTTCTCTCTCATATAAACAACAAATGAACTAGGGATGGTAGTAATGGATAGGACACAAATATTCTCTACTTCGATCCACAATAAAAGATACTAGTTTGGTTTCTTATTTATTGAATATTTATGTATATTTTAAAACTTGTATATATAATAAATACTTGTAGATATTTAAAAAAATATATTTTATAAATTTTAAATTAAAATTAAAAATATGTAAAATATAATTTAAATTTTTAAATTTAATAAATATAAATTAATTTTAATTTTAATTAAGTTTAATTTAATAAAATATATATTTAATTTTAATTTTAATTTTTTATATATATTTATTATTATGATATATATATATATATATATATATATAAATATATATATCATATCAATATTAAAATACTCATTATTTATTATTATTATATGTATATATTTATTATTTACGGATATCTTTTATCATCCCTAAAATGAATTTTTGGTGAGCAAATGATAGACATCAAAGTGCTGGTGGTAAGCAAATGAAGACATTTTTGATAGAAAACCTCACTTAGTTTTTTTAAAATATAATTTTCTCATCCAAAGACCTTTTTATTCATTCTATTACAGATAAAAACTCACTTGTTTTAAAAAAATAATGATAAATAAGAATATTTATTTTTTTATTCTTTAATTCCATATGGGAACTTTTTCCATGGAAGCTATAATATAATCTCATATGACTTTTTGATTCGATTATGGGGTTGAGCTCCTTTACTCAAAGCACTTTAAGATGTCTTGAAGATTGAATAGATTCTTTAATGGAACTTCTTAATCCAAGTTACGTTGTTCACTCTCCTTACTCTTTATCCAAATCGTGTGCTGTCAAATACACTATGACGCTCAAGTCAATAATATGACTGATCGTTTAACACAGCAAGTGATGCATATTATGTGCATGATGGTCTAAAGTCATACTTAGGACCTTTCTTTATAGTAGTTGGGATGAACTTTTACCCTTTTTTTAACCTTTACCTTTTGTTAGTCTAATGAAAGTCCAATCATATCTTAATCTGCATTAAGAGCTTAATGGGTCGTTACCACTGCTATTCTCACCATATTGTGCCTGATCAGTCACGTTGTTCGACCATACTAGGTAGAGTAGAGGAACTCGACACAGAGGAGCTCGACCTTGAAGGAGGACGACTTGGATGGACAGTTTGGGTGGATGACCTGGTGGTCTAGGTGGTCAATCTGGGTGGTCGGTCTGAGTAGATGAGAGGGTGGTGCTAAATCATACGATATACATGGATGGATGGTGTGGGTGGACGGCCTCGTGGACGATCAGGATGGTCTGCCTTGGTTGACGATAGGGTGGGGCCATATCCTACTCCAATCCGATTTGTCAAATGCTGCCTAATTACCCGACACACTTTATCACTCTTAGGATTAAACTTTAAAATCGTTAAGAGAATTTGGCATGAGATATTATTTCTCGTCCTCATATCAAACTTATAGGCTATAAATATGTTATATAAAACTAAATTGATGGTTTTAACTGTTATAGAACTCAATTCATTGCCTTAAGTAACAACTAGAAAATGGAATTTATTATGATGAGAGACATCTACACTTGGTTTCCAAATGACAATTGGTAAAACTTCCTCCTCATTACACACTTATGACAATTTGAGAATTGTTATTTTTCTTCCTTAAGTTGATATGGTTATTATTGTCTTTATTAGGCATCACCAAGAAACTTAATCAAAAGGTACAAATCACATTCATAGATCTTAGTCTTGAGGTACATTTCTCCGTCAAGCTAATTTGGTGTATACTACTTCTAAAGTTAATGTTAAATATTACTACGATGAGGGTGATTTTTTTTATCCTTTATTTTATCAATATCTTGTGGATAGTCTTAATTATTTAATTTATATACGACTTGACATATCGTTTACTATTCAACAAGTGAGTGTGTTTACATATTGTCCTCGCTATATACACTTGACAACCATCCATCATATAATTTGCTACTTTAAAGAATCTGTCAACAAGGTTTATTCTTTTTCATTGGAACAAGTCTTACATTTATTATTTATAGTGATATTGATTGAGTTGAATGTCTTGATATTCGATGATCCGTCATTGGTTTTGGTGTATAGTTCTTAGCTCCTCGTTGATCCCGGGGAAAAATAAGAAACATATACAAATCTATAAAGCATCTATTGAATCAAAATATTATCATGTCTGCTACTTATTTTGAAATACTAACATGATTTTTTTGCCTGAAATTGAATTTCCTCAATTAGATCGAATGCTTCTTCATGTTGCAATATAAGTTTTGTTCATATTGTTGCAATTTTAGTATAACATTAGCAAACGAAACATAAATGTAAATTTAAGTTGCGAATATTTTCAACTAAAGTTATTTCTAGTTTGCGTCATTACTTTGTAATTAACAAATTAACGCCCCCAAATAGCATCAATTTGAGAGGGGATGTCGGTCATAAATATTTTTCGTCTCCCTATATATACTACTATGTTTTCCTAAGAA
Source organism: Vigna angularis (assembly GCF_016808095.1). Classification (NCBI taxonomy): domain Eukaryota; kingdom Viridiplantae; phylum Streptophyta; class Magnoliopsida; order Fabales; family Fabaceae; genus Vigna; species Vigna angularis. Next base: position 32,578,549 of record NC_068974.1, on the reverse strand, counting down.
GATACGACAAATAGTTGACTAAATTGCTATCTTAGTTGTATAAAATAGTCTTCCTAAAATAGGCTAGACAAACTAGACAATAAAATGTATGATTTATTAATAATAATTACACGTAAAGACTTGTATCATTATTTCTATAAAAAAAATTACAATATTAAATCATTTTCACTGGGAAACCCAATCAAAGATGAGTTGGTGATGCTTTAATTGAAGCCACCAAAAAGATATCCTGACCAAAATTAACCTGAAAGTTCTAATGTTAGCCACAAATATATTGATTAAAGGCACAACAAAAGAATACTTCGTCTAATACTCAGCTGAAGATTCTCATTCATGCATGACCTACATAAATATTTCCTTGTAGAGGATCAATCAATGATTCCTCAACAAAGTTCGGACCAAATATATCTTTATAGAGAAAGTAGTATGGTTTCTCCCAAGATCAATACAAAAATATCTTATCTAAACTATGTCTAATGTACATTGAATTTGTCTTCTTTTTTTTTTCAAATCTAAAACACAGTTTCAATCCATATTCAATTAATGGGTGAATTTAAAATAAAAAGAATGATTTAAATATGAATTCAAAATATTAAAATAATTTGACTTCATTTGGTTATAAATTAATTTTTAATTATTTGGAGCCGTACCTTTTAGCACAGCATTTTCCGTAATGAATTTAAATAACACTGTAAAATGAGCTGACTTTATATTCTTACAGATTGTTCACGCAATGAACAATAAACTAGAGATATTGACAACAGCACAAACCTTTCATGACAATTATAATTATATATAGTTAATCTGAACTAGGAATTGCAAATGAAGCTTGAGAGAGCTAAAAAAAGTATATATACATTGAAAATGATTTTTAAAATCTCTCGCCTCTATGAAAAAATAGACCTGGATATTTGGAATGAATAAAAAACTAGCTACAAGTTTAATCTAATAACTTACAACACAAAGATGCATTACCAATTACTAGTACACTCAAGAAACACAAGCGTTCTACATTACAGGCCAACCCACTTGACCCATCGAAAAATCCGACCAATTCTGAAGGGCAACTCATAGTCATTAGCAACAGCAGGTTCTCTTCTAGCAATCTCAGCTTCGGACCAAACATATACCCCACGTTCCACCTTACTACCAGGTACGGTATTATCCAGAATAACAGCCACAAGAAAGGCTATCACCATGTGTAGCGAAAAAAGTGTGTTCAACACATAGTTCAACTGCAAAAGGATTAACAAGTGCTCTTTTAGACAAACCTAATATTCCAGCACAAGACAAGTTTCTACAAAGGAGTAACAGTTATTTTTAACCAGCATTCAAGTGTTAAAATAACAAAAATAATTAATACCAATTCCAGAGACATAATGAATTCAATACTTTTTAGCTTAACAGTTTCACCACATAATGAATACTTGGTAAAAACTATGGAGTAACAGGCAATTTTGACCTTACAATAAGAAACCAAATACATGGAGTAGTTTCAATGTCCATTCACAGTATCATGGAAATAAACATGTAATTAGAGTTTCATTAGCCACACACCCATCTAGAGAGATGAAAGTGGCCTTTGAATTACTTTCTATCTTTTTTGAAAATTTGACATAAATTCAAACATCATATACATGCCAGTAAAACATACCCCTCCATATTTGCTGTGGATAGGCCCGTGAGAAGCCACAATATAGGGCTGAAAGTAATTTGGCACAGACAGGTTGGAATTTGGAGTGATGCCATATTGTTGAAAGTAAGCAGGTATTGAAAGAGAGAAAAACAGTGATAGCCCAACTATGATGATATTGCGAGAGCTTCCAGCCTCACTGTAGCGTAGATTTGACAAGCCTAATGCAGTGAGCATTGCCCACATAAAGCAGAGGAGACCCGCAACCATAACTTCAGGTATTGAAGCAATGAATCCTCCAACCTTACCTGTTGTGCATAAGCAAAATTAAACACAGATAATTTGTAAAAGAAGTCGTTTCACGGATGAGAGCATAAAACTACAAAACTATTAAAATGGGCATAAGAAAAGGCAGCAAAAAGCAGATTGAATAAATCACACATCCTAACTGTGTATTATGACTTATTTAGTCACAAAAATGGATAGACATCCGAGAAATCAACAACTTATTTAATGTTTCTATATAGGTTGATGGACTTTGTGATGAACAGTGAGGTTAAATGGCATTGGTAACACTGGTTATGAATAACCACTCTTATATGCCAAAAGTATGGATAGGAGAACTGAGAAAGTATCTCAGAGAAGCTTCAAACCACTTTTTCGGTTAGAATTGAGATTTTATGCAATGCCAGTAGCTATACTGCTTCAAAGCACATGTTCAACAGACAAATTGAAAGCAAGAAAGGTTCTTTCACTTGGAAGATACAAATCTCTCTAGATCATTTATTCAAAAAGGGCTAACTAGCATCCAGTTAGATAAAGCCCCATTGAAGCATTTAGTTGCAACGAAATATGAAGCACGAGTGTAGCTGGGTCAGTCAAACATGTATCAAATCCAACACAAATTTTAATATAATTGAGCATTTTCGAGTTATTTACATATCTCACGATGATGCTAAAATAATATTGCTATCATAAAATATTATGGTAGTTAGTAATTTGGAAATATGCAACTTAGGAAAAGCATTTGTAAATGCAGGGAAAACTGAATATTAAAGGTTGCAAAATTATCTAATCATATGTATGTAAACAACCTAAGCAATGTTGAGATTCTCTTACCTTTCATTTAACACAGTTAACTTAAAAACCAGCTTCTCTGAGTGCATTATTTAGCACAGTTAAACACATAAATCTGTTAGTGCCCTTAGTCATACCTTATATGACAACACAAAATCATGTAAGAAAATGAATCTCATGATTCATATTTCAAATGTATGAAATTAATATTGATGCATATTACTGAAATGCTGAACAGATTCATGAAAAGCTTGACGAAAATTATCTACAGAGCTTGAGCATGAAAATCTTTTCTTTCAGAGATTGTATGGGATGAGATCATGAAATCAATAAAAACAGTTTCAGATATTATAGAATCAAGCTCTAAGTTCAAATTTTTAGAAAACATACCATATGCATCAAAGTATGAGTTCAAGAGAGATAAAAGGAAAGAATATACAAAGACTTTTGTACTGGTTCATTCTTAACTCTAGGGAGCTACATCCAGTTTTTTAATCAGCTAAGCATGATTCTATTAAATTTTCAAACTATGAAAACACCTCACATGCAAACTTAGAAAAGCTAACCAGGAAAGTTTCTTGAACACTACCAGAACACTTTCAAACCCACTTATGAAACTCTACTGTAAGCTATACACCTCAGCACAACCCGTCTTAAGGATTTACAAACCCACAATGCAAAAGAAAAAGTTCATAACAACATCATTTGGAAAAGAGTCTAGCCAAAAAACAAATGGCCAATCTTGCATAGGATGTCAAACTTTTTTGCTCTTTATCCACAAATAATTCTTGATGATCTTCTGCAAAGAAGCTAGACCATTGTAGAAGAACTTGATTTCTCTCACAAAAACCTATTTGATCATTTGTTGGAATGATTTGATATAGAGAAAAGAGAGTTTTCAAACCTTTATATTTGCTGCCCTTTGAGTTTTAAAGAAAAGACTTAAATTTTAATGGATTAAAATGATTTTAAGAGTGTCTTTTAAGACCAATAAATTACTAGCTTTAAGACAGTTTGACCAACATAAAAGTCTACTGTGAGTACCTCAAAATAACTTATTGAAGAGTTTCTAGCTTATAAACTACAACCTACTTCAGCTGGCTTCTAGTTTGCAATTTGTTTAATTTTCTTCCATTACTACCCCTTAGACAACTAATTATTGCACTATTTTTAGTATCTGATGGCTTGCTTTTTAATTTTTTTATGTAGTTCAAATTAAAAAAGATTTATTATAAATTGAAGTAACTAATGTTTTATTTCATGATGCAATGTGAAAATTAGAGATTGAAAATTGTTAAAAAAAATCATGTTACAGGAGTTTAAATAGAGAAGTATGAAAATTTAAATTTAATTAATACTCATCAAATCAACTTATTTAAACAAAATTACTTTTTCAAATAAAAAAGTCTATACAACTTTAAAAAAAATACTAAAAAGATTAATAATAATTTAGTTACTTGAAAAATGTAAATTATAATTACATAACATCATATTTTTGTTAAAAAACATAAATTTCATTTATATAATAAAACTTATGTAGTTATTTTACATTTACCAACTAGTTTATCATCTAGTTTACCAAGCACTTCTAATCCAATAAGCTAGTTTATCATTTCGAAACTTTTAGGTATGAGCTTAGCAACTAGTTTTGCCAAACATACTCTACATAGATTAAATCAATTAAATCATATAACCTTCACATTTACATTCTCCATTTTATTATGTTAAATCCAATCATATAATCTCTTTGATAATAACTTTAATGGATTAAACTAGAAATTAACAAAAGAACATTTAAAATCTTTCTAATGTGTGTAAAACAAAAAATAAAAGGAAAAACACATCACCACTATATCTAAAAAGTCAAATACAAGGTTTGAATCTACAACACTTCTAAGAGGTATTGCATCACTTGCCAACAAACTCTTCATATGTGATGATTGATGACAAACTTTCCTTTATCATTATATAATTTGTGTTGATCAAGTCATCAGGTTGTGTAAAACAAAAAAATATTTTTCTCGCTTTTTATATCATCAAATCTAATTATATGTTAATGAAAAAGAATGAAGCAATTAAAAAAATCACAAACATTTTCATCAATGAATGAGATTATAAAACATGACATTAAATAAATAAACTCACATTACATTGGAACCAAGATGACAAACTTTCCTTTATCATTATATACTTTGTGTCGATGAAGTCTTCAGGTTTTGTAAAGCAATAAAATATTTTTCTCCCTTTTGATATCACCAAATATAATTATATGCTAATGAAAAAGAATGAAGCAATGAAAAAAGTACACAACATTATCATTAATGAATGAGACTACAAAATACAACATTCAATAAATAAACTCATATTACATTGAAAACTTCGAGAATAGGCTAACTCAAATTGCATTGAAACCAAGGAAACATTAGAGCAATACATAGAACACACTCAGCATGGAAAACCAATTAACTCTGGTTCTCAAGAATTTTCTGTCTTGTTGAAGGACAAGCGAAAACTCAAGAAGAATTAACTATCTTGTGCTGAAGGATAATGGAAAACACAAGATTGCACTATTTTCAAAATCTTAAGCAGCAAATTGTTGAGATCAAGGAATAAATTGTACAACTTCAATTAGCAAGAAATAAATAGTTTTCCATGCTTTGACTGAATTCAATGCGTTGCTCTAACGTCTAATCCACTAATGAATATGTTTTGTTTTGTGACAACTTTTTTTAAATGCTTCAATTTTTTCCCCTTCTTACATTTGATGATGATGTTAGAGGGAAGAAAAAGTTTCTCTTTTGTTAGATTTAACATACTAAAAGACAGAAGGGTAATATGTGGGGGTTGTCTGGTTTAATCCATTAAATCAGCTTGATCAAATAATGAATGTATTAAAATTACTTTAATATATAAACATGCACGAGGCTTTGTTCCTTCAGAAGTCACAGAGCATTTTAACATTAAATTTGACAGCCAACAACTATTAAAGGTTTGAAAACTCCCTTTTCTCCACATAAAATCGTTTTCACAGAAAGATCAACTAGATTTTTGAGAGAGAAATCAAGTTCTTACACAGTTGTTTAACATCTTTTCAAAAGTATATCAAGAAATTTTTGTGGATCAAGATGAAAGAAGTTCAACATTCCTATGAAAGATTAGTGTTTTGCTTATGAAGGTTTACTCAGATGATATTCTAAACTTTTTCTTTTGCATGGTGGGTTTGTAAATCTTTCAGACAGGGGCTGTGTTAAAGTGTATAACTCATGTTAGATTTTCATAAGTGAATTTGAAAGTGTTCTTTTGGGGTTCAAGAAACTTTCGTGGTTAAACTTTCTATCTAAGTTTGCATGTGAAGTGTGTTTATAAACTTTTAAAAATTTGGTGGAATCCTAATCAATTGATTGAAAGACTAGATGGGTTAAAAGTGAACCAGTATACAAATCTCGTTATGTTACTTTCTCTCTACCCCTTGAACTCATGTTTGGGGCATATGACATGTTTTCTTAAAAATGTGAAGATTTTTAAACCTGATATTGATTTGAAGACCTCGTCGTACCTTACAATCTTATAAAAGAGAAGTTCTTCGTTGATCATTGAAACCATTTGACTCAAAGGAAATAATTCTCAGTAAATTTCAAACCCAATTGAGTTCAACCCCCTCCCCCTCTTGCTGGACCATTTTTCTAACACTACTCAAATTGATATATTTGGAAACTTTGCACTAATCAAATTTAGCCCCAAAAGACATTTTTCTTTATTCACTTATTAGGAAATCATTGATTAAGTGAAAATAGCAGTAGGCATTTGTTTGGACAAGAACTTACATAGGATTAGATTTATAATTCAGTTTGGACATCATAATGAACTACGATAAGGCAATCTTTTATTCTACATCCTGTAATTCTTCTGGAAGCTTGATTTCCAGAATGATGTTTACAAACATTATATGTTTCACATAAAATAATTGTACTAATTGCTGCAGACCAGAAAAATGAATTTTGAGAATCACTGGGAAACCAAAGAAATTTCATGATAAATTACAGAAACTTACCCACAAGAGACAACACTATCAGAAAGCATGCACCCAGTTGAACTGCCCGGCGGCTTCCCATTTTAGTCACAGCAATTGTGTGAACATTTTCAGTTAAAGTTATAGATCCGGTTCCAGTTCCCCACAGACCAGCCAAGACACTAGAAAGACCTTCAACACCAATTCCTCGACTAAGAACTCCTGTAGTTGGCGGTCTGGATGCAACCAATAACGAAGATGCATGGTATGTGCCAACCTGCAAAGATTAAAGTTGTTAGATGTTAAGATGTGTGTTTCTGTTATTTGGGCTCAGCCTATTCTGTATTAAGGGCATTGGCCCATATCCTACAATATAAATAAACTACCCTATGTGTATGCAAAACACACAAGGGATATTTTCTCCCAATCTTCTCTATTTCTCACAAAAGTAAACAAATATCAATGACACGGTACAATGATTTCTTATAATCCTGCATACAGAGAAAAATACAAGGAACATATCATTTTACTTGAGATATTATACCGTTGTTCTCAACTAGAGCAACACATATTTTTATTTGATAACCACCTTGCAGCATTAGAATTCTTAAAACTTTATCAATTAAATAGTTATTGTCATTGATGTAGTAATTTCCTAAGTCTTGAGATAGAACCAATGCAATATTACTCATCTTACACTTGATGTTTACTTGATATTAATAGATAATGGGCACAAGAAAAGACAGTGATCATATAAATTATAACAAGTTGAAAATCATGAATTTTAAGTTTGGATCCCATAATGTGTAATTTCAATAGCAAAAGTTTTTCACCTTTATTGACGAAGTTTTCAGTTAAAAATTAACTTACAAATAGCATATGCAAGGTTCATATTTTGCCCTCCAAAGGAGCATTTTATTAAATGTATATCATTGTAGTAGGTGCAAATCCAAGAAAAAGAATGGTCTTGTAAATACAATACAACCAGAACAAAGTTATGAAGTTGGTAGTAGATACAAATCACAATTTCCCATCAAAGCCTGTACCACGTCAAAGAAAAAGAGAAGCCTTATTGTTAAAGGAAACAAGAGAAGAAAGGGAAAGAAAATACTTTCATAAAAGCTTACTGAAAATACAAAGAATACAAGCCTTGTATAGACTGAAAAACAGAGGAGAAAAAGTTAAACCTAACCGACTTTATATCTATCATTTACACTTATAAATACAATATTGCTAGAAATGGCTATGAAGATGCTATAAGGGCCCCGAAGATAACTATTTTTTTTTTTCTGAAATAGCATATATCAAGTGATCAACATATTCATAGTAAGATAAAATACAGCCCAGGAAGAGAAAGACAAGAAACTCACCGAATCTACTGATGAGATTAAGGAAACCACACACATTACAAGAGCCATTTTCCAATGGAAGACAGGGGTACCCCATTGTAATGGATAAGGAAACCTAAACCATGGAGAGGATAACAATGCTTGAGATGTATCAACCCGACAACGCCTCATCCTTGAAAAATGTTTTCTACAATGCTCTGAAACCATATTTGAGGCAGGTATATTTATATCGCACCCTTTGTAGCTGTAAGCTCCGGCTTCAGTCAGCAAGAAAGCAAATGCCCATGTAATTGCCAGTCCCAGAGGAACCTGGCAATTAGGCAAAGAAAACACAAATCATTTGCTACAGCCAGAATTTTATTTCAACGACTAAAGAGTTAAGATATTGTAGCAGTCAACTTACTGCATAAATTAGAAATATGCGATGCCCAAGAACAGATATCTTACGAAGATACTGTGGAAATAAAGAAATAACAGATCACAAATTCTAGTCCAGTGCACCAAGCAATACTATCCACACTCCAGGATTTTTTAAATAAAGAATAAATGAGTGAATCCATATTAAAAGAAATAACACTCAAGGTCAATTAAACAAACTTACAAGAGAAAAAACAATAGCCACTAATATTTGAACTGCACCGATCTCAATACATGTACCAACTAATGAGAAACCATAACTGTAAAATGAAAGTCCAACAGCAGCAATAGTTGGGGCTACAACTACAGGATTTATCAACCTGTAAGGAAACACATAAAATGAGGCTCATTATCAACTACACTGAACAGAAAGTAAGACCGAAATTTGATGTTTTTACTTTAGTCAACTCAAGCAATGAAGTGACTTAATTTTAAATTGTGACGAAAGGATTGAAAATTTTACGTTGTGACTAAAGGCCAAAGACATAGTTTCATATTGCATAAAACAACAAGGGGGGTGTGTATAGGTGGGATTGGTGGGAGGAATCATATTCAAAGAAGGTATACGTAAAGCATTTAAAAAAAAATAAAAAACACTTTTTGATGGTACAATTATCTCAGCATCTTACTTATAGGAACTGACAGTATCAATACCATAAACCAACAAAAAATACTCAAACTATTCTAAGAGTATATTGCTTATCTAGCAAGTTTTGGTTAATATATTCACCAGTTCTGTAATGGAAGAGGAGAAATTTTTTAGATCTACATAAATCATCATCTAATGATTGATAGCATGAGAACACCATTATTAATATTATTATAGACCATATTTAAATTTTATATAACCTTCTGTTGTGTTGAATTTTTCAATTATTTATTATAAGAAATGCTGTCGGGAGTAAGCTCAACTAGTACGATGATTGCGTCAGGGATACAGAAACATTTTTAAAATATGAGGTACAACAGGGTCAGGATATGTTAACGCAAGCTTTGCATATACGTACACAAACACATGTATGTATATACATATGTGTGTGTGTGTTTCACTGGAATGTCAGTGTAGTGTCTGGTCTAAATTAAATCATTTAACTAATAACCAGTCAAAGAAAACAAAAACTGGTCAAAACTCCGAAAGATTGATTTATAGTGGGTTATTGAAAATGCTTGATGAGGCCATTTTCATTAAAAGGTGGGGAGAAAAACAAAAGAAAAAAAATGATATTTCCCTTTTTATTTTACACGTAAACCTGCTATTTGTTAATGAACATTGTGTACTCGTGTTTGTTAAAACTTAAATCTAAGTACGACTTTATACTTTTGAATGTTATTAAACTATAGAATGATATTGTCTTTGTATTTTTGGTGTCATAAGTTGTGATATTATATTTCTTTAATACTATTTTACATATTACTTTGTTAATACTGGTTCGATTATGAGTGAACAATTGAACCTTGAACTAGTGTCATGAGCAATTCAATGAATGGCTCAGTTTTAAAAACATTCATACAGTCATAAATATTCATGTATGAAGTCCATATGTAATATGGTCAATAATCTTGGATCTTCTATATGTTTTTAACCCATTAAATATAATTAGGAGTGACAAACTTTATCTTGGATCTTCTATATGTTTTTAACCCATTAAATATAATTAGGAGTGACAAACTTTATGAATCAGATAAAACTAAATTGTTAACTTATTTTTTTATTTATTTAAAAAAATCTAATTCATTCCTTAACAATTTTCTCATGAATGGATATCCAATTCATCCACAAAAATAATGCTTTATATAAGAAACAAATATTTATTTCATCGTATCAAACAAAAGTAGTTAAAGTGGTTAGTTTTAATTAATAATAATGTCACTATTTTAATTTTATTTCAGAAATATTCATAAAATTAAAAGTTTTGAGGGGTGATTGATCTAACTACTCATACTCAGCTCAATGAATTGTTTTTCAAAATGACTTATGTTAATCATGACCAATAATGCATCTGTTTTCATTAAAAAAATGGGTGGATGTCCCATTAATATAGTTCACAATAAATTGAGTATAAAAACAATTAACAATTAATGTAATTGAAATTAGACGTATGTTTTTTAAAATATATATTTTTTAAAACAATTTTTTGAATATTTTAAAAAATAATTTAAGAAAGATTTAAATATGAAAAAAATAGGTAAGTTAATTTTGATTCATTAAGAATTGATTAAATGGTCCATTATATTTTGAAAAATAATAGATGAATCATTAGCCATTCATAAAATTAAATGGATCCATCCATTTTTTATTTTCATATTATATATTGTATTGAATGAATTTATCTATGAATGAATTGGATGGATAAATGGATTGATTGGTCACCCCTAAACATAAAAAAAAAAAACTAAGAAATGAAATCTTATGCGATAATATTTTTGCCCCTCCATAACTATACTTTTGTCTAAGTTCCACTTATAATTCGGGTAACGGGAATTTCTCAGCTTTTAGCACACCACTTGCATTAATGCACAATTATTCAGTTTAGTGAAAAGTTGAATTGTCCATATGTAAAATCAAATAAAAGCAACCAAGTAGAGAAAATCCCAAAATCATACCTTACTAACAGTGACATAAGTCCAGTATATCCAAGTAAAGCTTGAAAAGCTGAACCAATAATTATAGCCCCCTGGAGCTCCTTCATTATATGCTTGAATTTCTGCAAATAGAGAAATAAACCTCATCATCTTTGTTTTTCAATCATTCCATCAGAAAATCTAAAATGTGACATAACTCCCCAATTATGAGTAACTAAACAAAATTAGAAACTGCTGCAACACCCGACAACTTTGTTATAGACAAAACCAATATACAGACAGCAATCAATATCTTCTGGGAGTCAGATTTCCTGTTGTTTGTTGAACGAAAATCAGAAAGTAAATATGTGAATCATATAAACTTCATCCCGCATCAACAGTCGCAATTCATGTTTGCAGGGAATAAAATTCCTAGATTCTGAAAAATAAACGAAAGGAATTGCAGGGAATAAAATTCCTAGATTCTGAAAAATAAACGAAAGGGTAAAGATACAAACATTTCCATTCAATCCTTGAAACTCCGGGGAGTTGATTATGGCGAGCGCTGGCGCCAGATAGACAAAAGAAGGGCCCTGAATCAAGGGTAACCTGGAGCCAAAAGCAACATGCAAGAGAGTAGTCACCCCCGAGACAAAGAGCACGGTCGATACCACCATAGAAGTTTCCTCCTACACTCACTAACACATCAAGAACTTCGCCACCAAAACCAAACACCACACAACACGAAAACACAGACTAAGCCGGATGAAAACAACTCACATGAGTGCCTCCCATGGCAGGAACAATCACAAGCGGAATCAGAACCAACGAACCTAACATCGAAAGGTAGTGTTGAACACCGTATACGCCAATAGGAACTACAGTAACACATACGAAAATCGAAATCATAGTTTAATTCCCACCATAACCAAATCAAATCAACGAGCATTCAATTATTCAAATCCAAATTAAAAAATATTTCAATACCTAAACCAGGTGAATCTCTGAGCTCGTACTTCATATGCGCGTGCCTTGACACGAACTCGTCGACCTCCACCGGCAAGCCGTCCACCACTTCCTCGTGCCTCGCGTTTCTCCTCGGCGGCTGTTCCGCCGCCGCCGCCTGTCCGTTGGTGCTAGGAATTGAATTCTTCGGCACGCCGTCGGAGTCTCCCTGCTTCTTTGCCATAGCAGGCCGAGGCGGAACCGGAACGGGAGGCTTGTCGCCTTGTGCGACGCCGTTAGCAGTTGCCGGAGTTCGAACGCGACCGGCCTCAATATCGCCGTTGGGCGTAGGGATGGTTATCGGGCCCGAATCGGTGGCATTGGTCTCGCCGGAGAATTTGGGCCTGAAACCTGTTTTCTTGGCCCAGGAAGAAGGCGGCATTGGCTTTGGCTCCGGCGGCGACGGAGCTAGGCTGTTACGGTTGTTAGAATCAGAATTGGACATGTTTGTTACAAGCTATATGCTATGCGGTATGCGCAGTGGTGTGCATAGCTTAAGGGTTGCAGATCTGGCACGTGGAGTTGCAGGAATGAAGAAGCGAAGGTGCTAGGGTTTTACACGCGAATGGAAGTGAGAGCGAAAATGGAAAATGTGAGATTTGGAAAGGGAAGAGCAAGGAAAGAGTGAGAGTTGAGTGTGGAGTGAAGGTGAACGTTGGAATTTAAGAGAGATATTTTATCTATCCATTTCTCGTGTTTATTTTGTTCTTTCTTTCCTAGACAAACGGTGGAGTTCAAAATTCTATTACCTGGCTTACGAAGAAAAGACAGAAACAAACAAAACGGAAGGAACTTTGTTGCCCTGCTTAAACGGAGCATCGTCAGGGATTATTATTCCCTCTTTTTCTTTTAGTAAGGCCTACTATTAATATTTTTTTACAATATCTATTAAAATATAATAAACTTAATATAAATTATAAATGGTAATCAATTTTAGGATTAAATATATTATTAGATACAAAATTTGAATTTTCTGATTTAAACTTTTTTATGCATTTTAATTTTTAATTTTTACATACAAATAAATATAATATTTTTATTTTTATTATTTTTTTATATTTAAAGGACATTTCAAATTAGTATTTGAATTCAAATGTGTAAAGTAGTTGTGTGAATTTAGTGAGAAAATTCAATTTGGTTCACTAACTAACAAGTAAAAAAATTTAAATTCGATAAAATTAGTGGATTAAATGAGTTAATTCAATAAATCACGATAAAAAATTTTAATTCCATACAAAAAACAAATGTTTTTAATTAAATCTAAATAAATTTAAACTCAAAATAAATAAATAAAAATATAACACAGTCCAACATAATCCCCAATATTTTGTTTTCTTAAAATATGAAAAGTAATCCGTATCCCGATTTTAAATATTTTTAACCCATCCTAATTTAAATTCCGGTAAATCGAATTGGTTTATAAGTTTTAACTCATTTTGAAAAGAATAATTATAGATAATTGTAATTTCACTTTAAATTTTAAAGTAAATATATATTTTTGTTAAGTAGATAATAATATTGTCACGTCCCATTTATTACTGTGATGAGTTACCTCTACTCCCATAAATGCACCGTGCCACGTGTTCTGAGTATTTAAAAATCCACCATCGAGCCGTGCATGTGCGCCACTTGTCAAAGTGGAAGTTTCTGAAGTGAATGGTGGGGTGCAGGTGTCGAGCAGGGGAACGTCCGTTCATCTGAAAGTGGGATTTTGAACAAAACTGAATTTCTGGAAAATCTCCCACTCTCTCTCTCACGCGCACCTTCTCCCCTTCCAAACTCAGAATCTCCATTTCTCCTCCTTCTCTCTAGAACCTCCATCTTCTCTCTACCGTAACTCACCATTCTCTGCTCCGTTCACGTTTCAGCACCGTGAGAACGTTTCCTGCACCGCGAGCTTCATTTTAAACCGAACAACTTCCAGTTCTGGTAAGTTTCACTGGACGCTCGTTTCTGGAGTTCCTGTAAGCTGTATTCAGCTGCATGCAACGGTGTAGGCTAAGCCCTTCATTTTCTTTTGGTTAGTTTAGTTGGAGAGCTTAAGGGAAACGTTGAGAGAGCTTCTTTTAGACGAATCAAGATCCACTCTTTAGGACGTTCGCTACTGAATCCGGGTAAGGGAAGCTTATTAGATTTAATTTATGTGATTGTGCTGTACTGCATGTACGTTTAAGTGTTGCTTGAAGTATGATTCATGTTATTGTATTTTGGTATGCGAATATGATTCTGAAATGATGCATGTAAATGATGAAATGTTCTATGGTTTGATTTAATTGAAAAATGAGTTGTATGCTGAGATGATGTATGAAGAAGAATGAATTTGTGCCATGAGATGAGTGATTAAATGCATGAAAGTTTATACTGGAAAATATGGTTATTGTATGTGGAATGTAAATATGAAAATCCTATGAAAATGAACGTTCGTTATCGAAACGGTCTTTGACCGTTCGGTAGTCTTGGTAAAATTCTTTGAAGTAGTTGAACCCTGTCATTTGGAAAGGATCCTCTTTGAGAACGAACGCTCTCTTATATTAGCCTTACGTTTGCGCGTTCGGCCAAACGTAAATATCCTAAGTAGCGCTCGGTCTTATACCGAACGCTCGTCCTAAAAGTGTAAATGATAAGTAGCACTCGGTCTTAGACCGAACGCTCGTTCTTTCCGTAAATTGCAACGAGCGATAATAACGTTCGTCCTGAATTTAAATAGCGTTCGTCCTGACTGGAAATAGCGTTCGTCCATACAGTTAATTAGCGTTCGTCCAAACAGTAAATTTATATCCGCTACCGCATTCGGTCATTGACTGGCGGGTAGTACCTTTTATAAATTCGTATCCGTTTTAATATCTAAAAGTTTTATGATGTCCTTATTCAATTAGATTTAATCTAATGTCCTTGAAATTTAAGTTATTCTAAGTATCAGTTGAATCGTTCTAGAATCAGTCTTTTAACTGATTCAAGTGGTCATGACGTCTGTTATTGAAAGGACGTTCGTTTTCCTTCTGTCAGAAACGAGTGTCTCTCTCTGTACCATATTAACGTTCGTCCTCATTATGAAGGGGGCTGAACGTTCGTCTTTTTAAGAAAGTGGAACATAGACTGAAAATGTATTTAAGAGGATGAATTAAGATGTGCGAACACTAGGAGAACTGAAATTGTGATTGTGGATTTGAACGAGCGTTCCAGGGTGGAACGACTCTTGAATGGATATTGAGATTTGTAAGTATGAACGTGGTAAGCTTAGATGGTGATCCATCCTGATATTTCGTGAATGCTCGTTCTCAAGTAGAGAGGAGCATGTCATGCGTGGGAATGACAGGAGGTCTAGTCCATAACTGTAACTTGGACAAAACAGACTAACCTTAGGTGGCTACTGATGAGCATTTCAGTTACCTCACCTGAGTGCACGGACGCCTTAGCTACACAGGATTCATACAGTCCGGACGGTCGGTCTAGTATCAGGAATTGGATTGAGTTATGGTTGAATTGAATGTACGTGTTATGATTCATTTGATATATTTGATATGTATGAAATGTATGTTCTGACTTGAATTAAATTCAATAAGCTTACCCTGTGTTATTTCCTTGTGTTGTCGTTCGTCCATGAACTTTCGTCTTGTCTATGCAATGATCATCCGTGTGGATGTGAGCAGACGGAGAGGCGTTACTGGAAGAAACACTGGAAGAAACACTGGAAGAAGAAAATTTGGAGGACGCCAATCTCGTAGAAGTAGAAGTGAAGGCCGAACAGTAAGGGCGTTCGGTTTTTAGTTATAGTAGTTAGAATAGCGAGCGGCTGTGAGCGAGCGCTCTTTTTGATTGTGTAAATATTAGGACGTTCGGTGGTAGTTTTTGTAAACCGTTCGTCCTCTTTTATTTTGTGAACGCTCGTTTATTTATGTACATGAAAGGCCGTTCGGCCACTTTCGTTATTGTCGTTCCCTTTGCTTTAAAACTGTTTTGAATTATTAATATATGTGATTATTCTAAGTATATAGTTGATGACTGTATAATTTTGGGATGTTACAAATACTCACACCGTATTAATTATATGATTAAAAAAACTATGACCAATATTAAATATGAAATATTATATATTTATTATAAGGCATATTTAATTTTTATACTCACCCATGGAGTATTTTATTGTGTCGCATTAAGAGCGTTTCTTTTGTAGTGTGGTGTGTGATTATTTAATGTGTCATCTTCTTCGGTTAATATAAGTGCCACTCCCCCACCCCATTCAAGACCTTTTATCCGCTCATGGATGTTTTAAAATATTTATGATATACTATAATGACAAATTTAAATCGTGGGCCTTTTCATGGTCACTTTACATAAACTGTTTAACCCAATTTAAACATTCTGTACCTAGTTATATATATATATATATATATATATATATATATATATATATATATATATATATATATATATATATATATAATTATTTAATAGAAAATTGGTTTAATCATTTTCAATATATCTTATGCAGAAACTTCTCAAATAAATCCTTTTATTATTAGTCTTTATTTGTATAAAATTGATTCAATTGGTCAATCACGTGATATGCTAACTTTGCAAATCGTAAGCATATGACACATTCTGGGTATGTGGGTTTTGTAATTTTGAAATGAAAAGAAATTGGGATTTTATTAAATCCCTAATTTCTGAAAATCTCTAATTAAAAATGGTGCTTAAGGTGTTCGAAATTGTTCTTCTGCAATTTCTTATCCAAAAATTAAGGTTTTCGAATTAGGGAAAACTTGCTCATGTGCCTTTTCTCTCTTTGCCTGACCCAAATAGGGTTTCACCCCTTTCATCTGTCGGCACATGGCAACGAAGAAATAGAAGGTTTATTCTTGTAGGTTCGATTCGCAGAGAATATGAACTCGCAAACTAGGTTGTGTTTCCTGATTGCAAGTTTTGAATCGCGATTTGGGTGCTTGAAGATGGTGGAGGACACAAATATGGTTTGTGAGACGCGATTAGGGTTCACGGCGGCAACGATTTGGGTTTGTTGCTTCTGGTTGGGGATTTTTCTGGGTTTGTAGGTGAAGACAAAAAGATGACGATTTGTGGTTGGAGGTGTGGTTTCTTGCGCAATTCTCGCAATTTGATGAAGGTTGGGCGAATCGCAGAGGTGCTCTGCGACGGCTTATGGTGACTTTGCGATTTGCTGGTGACGTAAACATGTACGAGACTCAATTGAAACAAATCGTGTATTCTTTAATCACGTCATCAATCTACTTCCTCCAGTGAAATCCTAATCTTATTGATGAACAACTAATTTGATTGAATGAACCCTAATTTGGAACGAAAAGAAATAATTCACTCAAACCCTACTTTCATTACTTGATTTTGTGCAAAAAAATCCCTAATTTAGCCGAACATGTTTTATTTTAATTAAATTTTAGTTTTTTAAAACTTAAAATAACTAAATTCCACGTAATGCAACCTAACTTTGTCACATTAACGTGACTATAATCTCAATGCCTTTAGGTAATAGTGCAATTGAATCAATTTTACACGAATAAAAACCTAATTAAAGAGAGACCTCGAAAATGATTAAACCACATATATATATATATATATTCTAAAATTATTTAAACTAAAATTATAGTAAATAAAACTTTCTATTATATAATTTATATTTTTTAATTAATTAAATAGTCTGTCATAAATATTAATATATTTAATTTCAATATAGGGAAAAAATACACTCTTAATACAAAATCTTTAATTATGTTAATATATTTAAACTTAGTTAATGATTAACATGATCAAATACATATTTAATCTTTGATGATGATTAGATGGGTTGAATACAAAAATTAACATTAATATATAATTAATCTTCAAAACAATGGTGGTTTTTTATTTTTGTTTCGGTTTATAAAGTCGAGGTTAACTGTTATTCCATAAATGGTCTCTAAATTCCAAGCTTAGGTCAAAGGCTTGTCTTCAGTTTTCTCTCAATCCTTCGGGTTGAGTCAGTGTTTGTCTGAATGCTATAGCAATAAATGCGTATTAAAAGTAATCAACTACCTGAATATCAAACTTCTATTTATAGATTTTTGGAAGAGGTTCTGATTAATGTTGATCTAATTATGACTGAATATCGAACCTGTATTTATAGATCTTGGAAAGAACTTATGATTAGTGTTGGCCTAATTACAGTCCAATACAATAGTGACTGAAATTAAGGTTAACATAATTATTCTTATTAATTTGTGGTTCGATCGATCGACTAAACGAAAGTTTCCTTTTAAACACCATGAAAACTATAAAAAAAACTAAATATATGTTAAATTCCCTTATTATTAGTGAAATTTAAAAGATAAAATTAACTTAATTAAAAAATTTAGTACTAAAATTATAATTTTTTTCTAATTATTTAAAAAAATATATGTATCAATACTCAGTCTACAGTTTACCTTTTTAATTTAGAAACAATTTAAATTACGCAATAATATTATGATACGTGATAAAAATAAGAAAAAGAAATTGGTGGTGGGGTGCAAAGATTAAAGCATCACGAGAGATATCTGCACAAACTATCCCTTCTCTCCATCTCATTCATCAATGCCATCTTCACTGTCAAGAAAAATTCACATTTCTCATTACTATTTCAAGTTTTGCAATAAATTCATAAATCTCAATATTTCCACAATTTTTTTTTCCTGGTAATAAACTACAACATTTTTTGAATTTTAAATTATCCATTTTAAACATAGTGATGATATGTTTTGAATTATTATTTAAGACAATTAACTTTATAACTAGTTGATAATTGATAGAGTACAATAGTGTTGTAAGTCACCATGGTTATGAAAGGTTTGAGAAATATTTTATATTATTATTTATGTATATTATTGATTGTGATGTTTTATGTTTCTCTTAATTCAGTATTTGACTACGATAATTATATTTTTATACGTGAGTAAATGTTAGTCAAAGGTAGGTGAAAATACATAATTGTGAAAATACGTGGCGAGATTGAGTGGAAAAAGTGTTATTAAAAAATGTTATGGATTAATATAAAAAGTTTGTGAGGTCTTATAAATAATAAACCTATTTTATGAATTTTATGTAATGAAAACTCAAATGAATTTTATGTTTGAGAAATAAATAAATTTTAAAATTAGAGTTTCATGAAAATCATGGTGATCTTGATTTGTATGAAATAATATGAAAAATATTAATATATAATAGTATGAAATAATATGAAAAAAATGGTAAGATTTTTAATATATTTATAGTAATATGTCGATCTTGATTGTTTTAAGAATTGTCTCTAGTTAAAATGGAGACGTTTGGACAAATGAACTTAGTTGTTTTAAAAGTAACCTTCAATCTAGTTTGAGTGGTTTTAATGTTTTATAATATGAAGAAGAACATATCTTAAAACATATCCATTATATTACTTAATTTATTTTAAATATTTATAGTTGTATTATAAATTTGTAATAAAAATACCGGTCCACGAGTTTCAGTAAACAATAGGAAGTACTCATATATATATATATATATATATATATATATATATATATATATATATATATATATATATATATATATATATATATATATATATATATATATATTATGTACTAAATAATTGTTCAGTGAGCGCTTTTACGTATATACATTTGAGCGATCAACTCTCCTACAACAAGGAATATCTTTTCAAACATCTTCACTAATTATATTTCATCTCGTAGCAGGTCGTCAAACCAGAACCAACCTATTGATAAGACTAATATAGAACCATCATAAATCTAGTTTGTTTAGCAAAGTAAAACATACTTATGAACTCTTTGGCCGTAATTGGGTCATCCCTAATTAAAAGGTCACATTGAAACCTATAAATATAGAAGTAAGGTAAGAAGGTATGTGATTGGATTTATTGTGAAATTAAGACTGTATTGTGATAACCGATCAGATTCGTTAACTAACTTGAACGTTGGAGTGTCTTTATATACCTCGTTCTACTTGAGAATTAAACTAAGGAAATTGACAACAATAACCGAGATATTAAAGGTGACACAGAAAAATTAATAATTAAGTGCGGAGGAGTAGTTCTTATCCCAAACATATATATAAGTTTATTTTAGTAATCTCACAAGATTTGAAAATACTTAAGATTTAAAATATTTATAAATCATCTATTAATGAAGTTTTTCTTTACTTAATTAGGTTAATTAAATTTGATTTTGGTTGGTTTATCTTTCAAATTTCTAATTGATTTTGGTTTATATATACTCTAAATTGTTTTTATCTTTCAAATTTCTAATACATTTTTTTCGTGTCTAAACTATAATTATAACTCTAATATCATATTAATAAATAAATTTTAAATTTAATTTAATTTTATAAAATTTATTTGTAAAAATTCTATATTTATTTATATATTCTAAATTGATATTATTAGATGTTATTTTCAACTTATAGCTGTGAAATATATCCGATGATGTAAATTTTCTAAAGATGTTAAAAGAGAATAGTACTCTTTCATTGTTTCTTATAGAAAAAAAGTGTTTCTCTTTATGAATGACTTTGATGGTTATATCACTAGAATGTACTTCGACTTAATCAATCATTACTTTTGGTTTTTTTAATTATGCACATGATTACTTTTAAATATATTATAAGCGTCAATGATTTTGTGTATACGATTATTCTGATTTTATTTATAGTATTTTTTAATGCAACTTAGGTAAAATTACAATATTTCTGATTTCATGTATTTATCATTTCACACTTTTATGTTTGTGACAGTGGAAATAATGTCATATTTTTTTTCCACCAAAATAACTTTCACATTGAACCATCTTAACTTAAAATTGTTATTGTCAGTTTTCAATATTAAAGTGAATGATCATGTCTAAAATTTGATCTTGTTGATTTATTTCTTTCTAAATTATCAATATTTTGAGGAGGAATGATGTAAAAGTTGTCTGTGTTTAGTGTGTTCTGTTTTGAAATGAATTCATGGTGTGTTGTGTTTGAGAAAAGCAGAGCATGAAGCAGACAAGTAATGTGGTTGGCACACAAAGAAGCAAATTATACGAAAAAATCATAATAGTTTTATCTGGGAATTCAACACAGTCATCGATTGAGTTTGAGTATTATAGCCGCGAATCAGGAAAGTTGAGTATCTTTAAACATGACACCATCCGCCACAGAGGTTTTCTTCCTAATAATTCAATTCACTCTCATCATCTTCTCATTTTTACTTCTTTCTATTACATTTCAAGCTTTTATATATTAAATACATAGATAACTAATAATAAAAAACTTAGTAATTAAATATAATATTTAATAGTCTAACATACTAATATATATAAGATTATGTCATCCTAGAATAGTAGAACATAATCAAATGGAATGAAATCTTGATATTCATCTAATTCACTGTTCTTCTCTATTAATGTTATAGATTATTAAAATAACAAACATTATTAAATTATAAAAGAATTTCAAAAGTAATAGTTATAAAAGTAAATATAAATAATTTTTATAATTTTATGATAAGTAGTTTTTATTTATTTTATGGCCAATTTTTTATTATAGGTAACTATTTTTTGTTTAAAGAAATGGTTAATGAATTTGTGTACATAAAAATGATTTTTTTTTATTATTGTTACATATAATTATTAAAAACATGCATTTTTTACAATAAAAAATTATCAATTATAATTACTAACTTAGCATAAGTGTTGTCGCATTTCTGTGTATGTATTTTTTAAATATTGATATTATATTATAAGTTAATAATTTATGTAAATTGATTAAGTTAATACATAATAGAAAAAATAATAAGAATAGTAAAAAGTAATTTAATGTAAGTATTAGAAACTATAAACATAATAGAGGAAAAGAAAAAATAAAAAAGATTTGTTATAGTTTCATACAAAATATTTAAAAAGAGTGTTTATTTAAAAAAAAAATAAGTTAGTAATTATATATTTTTTTAAATTGATTAATAATTATATTATAAAGAGTAAAATGAAAATAACAATTAAGTATACAGAAGTATCATATTTATTTATTGGTATAAATTAATATAAAAGGTATTATTAGATTTTAAGTATATGTTCACAAAAATAAATAATATTTATAATCTTATCATAATTTTTTTTATCAATTAAGTTTAAAAATACGTTCACTGTATATATATTAAAAGTGGTTAAATATGTTTTTATCCTTGTGTGTTTTTTTTTGTCATTGTTTCAAAGTTTAATCAATTTTTGTTATTTTTATTTTAGAAACTCACAAATTTAATTTTCATTGGCCTATGTTTTTAGTCTTTTTTTATGTGACAAACAATTAGTCACGTCCTAAACTCGTTTGCGACACATGTAATGTGTTTCAAGGTTGATAAGATAGTTCAGTGGCAAACAATTAGTCACGTCCCAAACTCGTTTAAGACACATGTACTTTGTTCCAAAGTTAGTAAAATAGCTTAGTGGCAAACAATGTGTCATGTCCCCAACTTGGTAAGGTCGTCAAGATACGTATATTATGTATCCTAGGTTGGCAAAATATTTGAATAGTTTGGTGAGAACTCATATAACTCAGTAAGACATCCTAGAACTCAATAAGGTGCATTAAGAAGTCATGTAGCTTGATGCAAAGTTCAAAAAGTTGGGTAAGGTGAATGGAGAATTCATATAGCTTGGTGGAAAGTCTAGGTAACTTGGTAAGGTGTATGGAGAACTCAGATAGTTCGTTCAGAAGTTTAGAACGCTCAACAAGGTGTTATATGAGCTATTTGGACAACCTACCAAACTATCTGAGTTCTTAACACACCTTACCAAGCTATTTGGAACTCTTATTGAGTTAATTGAGTTCTCCATGCACCTTACTAGATTATCTGGACTTCCCATTAAGTTATTTAAGTTATCAATTCACCTTACTCAATTATTTGGACTTTTTACCGAGTTATCTGACTTCTTCATGTACCTTACTGAGTTTTAAGAATGTCTTGTCGAGCTATATGATTTCTCACCGAGTTATGTAGATATCTTATCGACTTGGAGACACAATACACGTGTCTTATCAACCTTACAGGGCTGGGGAGGTGACACACTGTTTGTCACCAAAATATCTTGAAGACCTTGGGACACAGTACACATGTCTTACAAAGTAACACATTGTTTGTCACGTAAAAAAAAACACTAATGGCGTTGGTCACAAAGGACTTATTCAATGACTTTCTAAAAGGAGGGAGACAAAAATGAATCAAAGTTTAGAAGAAAAATGAAAACAAAAAACGCGTGACAGTTTAAAGACCAAAAACATATTTAACCTGGTTAAAAATTATGGTTAAATATGTTTTTTTTATCCTAAACTATTAAGTGATTTTGGTTTTAGTTCCTCTTTCAAATGTCTAATTAGATCATCATCCTTTTAAAATTTATGGAATCAGTTCTCAATGACTAATAACATTAGTTTTTTTCTTTAAGATGACAAATGATAATCCACGTCATCACTTAGTTGTGACAGGTTGAAATTTATTTAATCTAAAAAGTATTTTTTTCAGAGAGCCAATCCCATTGTTGCCTCCTACTGTTTGTCGTTGTCGCACCGTGCGAAGTGTTGGACATCGTCATTGATGTCACCATCGTCACTCTTTACCATCTTGGTCTCCATTTCAGATTGGAAAACATCATAGTAACCAATTGTCATGTCTCCATCTTTGTTGAGCTCACCGCACTGTCGTCGTTGCTACATCCATGGTACTGGACGACGTTGGTGCCACTGCTCCTGCGACTACCATTTCAATCGGACCCAAAAATAGACATTGCGCTTCTCTCTGTTTTTTGTCTTCTATTTTTTTAATTGTGCAAAAAGTGTTGTACAATGAAGACAGAAAATGGTCACTTAAATGTGAGCATAAATTTAGGGAACCAGTTTTCAATTTTTATTTCAAATTGTTGGTCCGCGAGGAAAGGGAACAAGAGTCCAAATGCAAAGTAGAGAAAACAAGAATGAAAACAGAGAGTAAGAGAGAATGATCTGAATGAAATACTGAATTACTTCGATACTCAATTATAAAGAGAATGACCATTAAATAGCTAAACAACATTGACAGTTATAACAGAAAAGAAACCCGAACACAACAACTAGAGACCGAACAACGTATAGCAATTGAAGTCCGAACGAAATAGATAAAGTCAACACAAGTACAAGACCGAATGATCACTAACAAATAAAAGCCGAACACAGGTCTAACACATTTAAAGACCGAACTACATAAAGCACAAGCCCATGGCATGGGATTTGAAACAATGGTGTAAGTGTTGATTTGCATGGGTAGAGAGTGAAAAAGACTATAATGGTGATAAATTTGTGGTTATGCTATTTGGAAGAGAAACCCAGTCTTAAGAAAGAAGAAGGTGAAGTAAAAAAAAAATTGAATTAAATAATTTTTCACATATTCCAAACAAAATATGGACGTGGATTACTTTTGCCACGTAAAAGAAAAAACTAATATTGTTAGTCTTTAAACACTGATTACATAAATTTTGAAAATGTGATAACCAAATTAAAACCAACTTTAAAAGAGTAACTGAAATTAAAATCGCTTTTAGGTATAAAAAACATATTTATCCCTACAAATTATTATACGAAACCGTTAAAATTCTTTAAAATTAGGTTTTACTCTCTGCATCAATGCACCGCACGCCTTATTCGAAGAACTCACGCCTTGTTCGATGAGAAGTAATACTTCCCAGTGTGCTTATGCTAAAGCAGAGGAAGCCTCCAAGGAAAAAACTCTCCATGTTAAAACAGAGGAAGATGAAGTTCCAGCTTTTGTAGATGATGATGAGGATCTCTGTAAATCCTTAGAGAAAGGAAGAAGATTGGGTCTTAAAAATCATGAGGAAGAGGTGTTGTAGCTCTTAAAAACCATGAGGAAGAGGTGTTGCGTTGTTTGCTACCTCAAATCATAATAATGAGACTGATGGTCAAAACCCTACGGCTAGATAATCACGAAAGAACCAGGTGGTCTTCACAGAGATGGAAGAATGTCTGGGGTATACTAATATCCATGTAAGCTTAGAAGTTGGACCCATAGTGTTCATCAATTCTGCTGCTGACTTCTGAAGATTTGCAGCTGAATTTATAGAGTTAATTTCCTTATTAAAACTCCATTTTCTTGAAAGATATATGTTCGTGGAAATTTATAGTTGTTTGAATTAAATTTGGTCTTTATTGGTAAATTTTTTATTAATCTTTAAAAGTTAGACTATCTTAGAAAATTATACATAATAAGATTTTTAAGATAGAGGCTTGGTTCTTGGACCACGTGTCTTTCCGCAGGCATCTCCCTCCACGCAGAGCGATATGGAAACAACTGCAACCAACCATATTATTACATAATAATAACATAAAAAATTAAAAAGAAACAGAATATGAAGTCCCAACCCAATTAGAGTGGCAGCAGACACAGTACGATGTTTTTGGTGGTAAGACCATGTGGTTCTTCTTCTGCGGGTATTCATCGTCTTCACCCCACTCCCTCATCGCACCGTAGCAGAAACGTCGTCATTCGATGCTCGCTCAGCAGCGTGCAGGAGAAGAAGGAGAAAGCTGAATTGGATTCGGAGCTGCAGCCTTCGCTGGCATTTCCACCGATCAGGGCGGCGAAGAGGGTGGTTCTGGTGAGGCACGGGCAAAGCACGTGGAACGCAGAGGGGAGAATCCAAGGAAGCTCTAATTTCTCTGTTCTGACGAAGAAGGGGGAGTCTCAGGCTGAGACCTCACGCCAAATGCTCATCGACGACCACTTCGATACCTGCTTTGCCAGGTTTCTTCTTCATCATCATCATCATCATTATCATCGTCTTCCATTGCTTAATGCAATTGTTAGTTATTATGATTATGGCTCTTCGTGACACTGGATTTTCTTCTTTGTGCTCTTTATTGTTCCAATAATGTGTAGTCCTTTGGCTCGATCCAAGAAAACCGCTGAAATCATTTGGGGATCTCGCCAGGACCCCATCATTACCGACTTTGATTTGAGGGAAATCGATTTGTACTCCTTTCAAGTATGCTATGCTCCATTCTCACACAATTATCATTTTTTTTAGTTCAATTTCTACTTAATGTCTGTTTAGCAACTTTTATAGTCAGTGTTGACCAATTGTAAATCATGCTCACTGTGATTGTTTATATTCTATTTTCTCTCTTTATGTTCCCTGGTAATTAAAAAAAGAACATAATTAGAGTGCACTGTGTTGACTTAATGGTCAGATACCTGCGCTCATACATGCTGGTGATAATTCATTTAGTGAAAAATTCATATAGTGAAGGATTCTCCTTGTGCATGAAAGCACGTTGAGCCGACGATACTAGTGTATCCAATAGGCTGGAGAAAACCAGTTGTATGAAAAAATAGAATAACTGTTTAAGAAAACGTTTTGCTTTCATTCTTTTGTTGTTTTCACATGTATTCATAAAACGTGTCACGTTTTCGTGATGTCAAAGATTTATATACGAAATAGTTTTACTATTTGTTGCACAAATTAAATAAGCCTGTATCTTTTTAAGTACTACAATGGTGTTTGTATTGTACCGAGGTATAGCTTGTGACTTGGTGAGGTGTGACTGATATTGTGTTACTTTAGGGTCTGCTGAAGCATGAGGGGAAAGCAAAATTTGGTTCTGCTTATCGTCAATGGCAGGTGGATGCTGAGAATTTCATCATTGATGGTCATTATCCAGTTAGAGAATTGTGGGAACGTGCTAGAAGCTGCTGGACTAAAATCTTAGCTCATGATAGCAGGTCTGTTCTTGTGGTTGCTCACAATGCTGTTAATCAGGCTCTTGTTGCCACAGCAATTGGTACCGGTTTCTCCCTCTGAGGAAATTTTGATGATGAAAAGAAAAGATCAAATTTTTGTCAATTTGAATAGTATGCTCAGTTTTTTTCTTCCATTCCTAAAAATCAGGTCTGGGGTCTGAGTATTTCAGAACATTACTTCAGAGCAATTGTGGTGTTAGTGTGCTGGACTTCATCCCAAGATCTGATGATGGATCTCCGCATATTTGCCTTAACCGCTTAAATCAGGTATATGCCCCATTTACTTGGTACAATGCCACAAAGTGGACCATCTGAGGTTAAATGTGGAATTGGCGTTGCTATCCTCTGCCATAACTTCAAAGTTAATGTGAATGAAGAGTGTGTTATTCCCTCTTTATTAACAAAAAAATGTTTTTTATTACAAAAAACTGTTCTACAAACAGAGTTGAACTTTAATGCAGACCCCTGGTTCACCTATTGCTGGTGGGAAATCTGGAGGTCGAGAGACAAGTAAGAGGATCGTACTTGTTTGTAATGGATCAACACAAGGAAATACAGAGGTATGAAACAATGGCTAAAATGTATTTGATAAATTTCTAAAAATTGAGTCTTTATTTAACTTACTTCTGTGAAGTTAAAACTGATATGCTGCTGCGGATACTCTATCCTTTTGAGCCATTTCTTTTCTAGTACTTGCAGCGAAGTACTTTCTTATGAACCAAGCAATGTCAGTTGAAACATTAAGTAATTACCGAGCGTTCTTATGACTCATTCTAATATCCAATGCAAGTTGCCTTGAAATGAAAATTGTGAGATATAAAACCATTTGTATGCTTTCACCCAAAAATCTTCATGTGAGATACAAAATCATTTTTGTTTTAATAAAATTTTCATGTGATGGCAGTGATGCATAGCATGAACTTATTTGGGGATATTTTACCCAAAAAGCTTAAGGTTTTGGAGTAGTTAGTTCATCTTTCAGGTTTTCATATAGTCAACCATGTGGTTTAGAGTTGTGCTTTCACCAAATAATTTAAGCTTTTGGGATGATCGATTGATCTGGTCTATGATCCCAAATGCATTTCTTCACATCCAGGTTCTAAACAAACTACCTTATGTTAACAGGATGGTTTTCCTTTGGGTGGTGATCAACCATTGAACATGCTTGGTGTCATACAGGTATTACATCCAATAATCAGAAATAGATGGGAAAAGTTATTTCATCTGACCTTTTGCATGTATAACAGTCCCAGAAATCTGCAGAGCTACTACTTGATTTGAGAGTGAGTTCCATAATTAGCAGTCCCAATAAAGCCTGTGTTGGGACAGCCTCGGTAATCTCCCAGGTAGGCTCACTTTTGGTACTTTGTAGTTAGTTCCTTCATGCCAAATTCCTAGTTCTATCATGTCAAATTCCTATTTCCTAGTTTAATCTATTAATTGCAAGTACTTGCATCTACTTCTACACTGACTCTGGTTTTATACACACATACACACATTCTCCTCTGGAGAGTTTTGGTTTCTTTTTCTATTTATATTTGTTCTCCTCTAATTAAATTGTTAGATTTAAATTTAGGTACAAGAAGCTGCAGACTGCTTGGGAGCTGACTGTGTGCCTCGATATGTTGAGATGAAGCAGATGGGGGAACTTGATGTTGAAGCTATCTTCAAACAATCTGAAACGGCAAGTAATGTTTGAATGCGGAAACGTGGATCAATCATTTGTTCACATTTTCCTTTCACTGAAATGGATACCTTAGTTAATGTAGTATTTTCTGTACTGGGAGGATGTTTACAAAGGAATGATCACAAAAACTTGCTAAATACCAATTGAAGATATAGATAAAAAGCGTGATGACAAACAATGTTGAGAAGTAGAAGGAAATTGTGACCATCTCAATGTACCAAGAAATTCAACTAGAAAAAGGTTTTGCCAAGTGTTTGGTACCAATAGCTGCTTGTAATTTCAATATCCATCTTTTTAGTCTTCTTAAACAACAAGAATTGGCTAACAGTTTATGTGTGCATTATAAGTATGTTCTGTCTAATTTTCATTTATTTACTGCAGGATATATCCAATTTTCCGCCATTTCAACCTGGTTGGTTAAATAGAGTAGATGATGGACTGAGAACAACATTATGGAATCAATCTGGAAAAGCCTGGCTATCTTTGTTGGATGAAATATCTGATGAATCTAAGCCAGGAGAAGTTATAGTGGCAGTTGGTCATCCTGCAATCAACATAGCACTAATGGGGCACTGCCTTAATTTGAGCAAAGAATGGTTGGGATCATTTCATCTTGATGCAGGGAGCGTTAGTGTTCTTGACTTCCCTGATGGAGCTAAGGGAAAAGGTGTAATCAGATGCATAAATTATACTGCACACTTGGGGAGATGGTCCATACCTATCACAAGATCAACAGAAGATGGTGAAGAGTTTTAAGTGTAAACATGTGATTCTAAAATGGAATTGAAATAACACCCATATCTGAATTGTAGAGTTTCAGAGGTTCAACATGGTCAAGATGGTTGAAATTTCAAGGCATGATATGATGACTGCAAAACTGAAATCTTATATAAGGTATTTCGCTTATAAGATCACTTCAAGATATAGATATTGCTTGATGTGATATGTACAGTTCATAACACCAATCATCCAAGATTACTTTCTCAATTGTGCTGCATTTTTCTTTTCAAATAGCAATTTAGAATATAGAATTTTATGTTGATTCGTGGCTATTTTTCTGTCTAGAAACAAAATCAATGAACTGTGCTCTTTGGCAGAATTCAAAAGATACAGCAAAAAATGCTACGACTCTGATGAAATTCGTTATTGGAGAGGCACTGAACATGTTATAGAACAAAAGTTGTTCTGTCTAGTATTTTTTATTCTCCTTTCTTCTACAGATAAGTAGTAAAAGAAAACGTGTTCTATATGTCGTTTTAATATAATGAATCCAGAGAAATATGAAAGGGAAAACAAGTTTCTTAATATTATATACTTTTAGATCCAACTATCAAGGGTGTTTTAAATTTCCATTGAACCAATCTTCAATTCTCGTTTAACAATGCTTTAACATGTTCAACACTCTTTTCTTTTTTTATGTATATATAGTAAGTCAAATTTACCTGAAATTTCACTTCACTTCCAACATTGAGTTTTTTTTATTTTTTTTTATGTTTTTTAACTTCAACTCAATTTAATTTCCTAAATAAAATCTAAACAAACAATAAAGTTAATTGTGTGTTATGAATTTAAATTAAGTTTAGGCATAAATGCAATCCAGAAACAAAAGCATTTCAACCAAACACCACTCATAATTAAAGAAAAGTGATCAAATTCAGGAAGAAAAAAAAAAGAAAAAACAAATCTTTTGAAAATTCAAATATAAATCTAAGTCTTACATTAAATAAAAATTAAAAAATTAAAAAATATTTAAAAAAATGTATATACTCATTATCTTGAAAATTGAAATAATTTTAATCTTTTATGTAAAGTAGGCTCATATATTGTATGACTTTAATGAATAACGTACAAAGATCCATACAAACATAAAAGGAAATAAACTTTTTTCTTAAGAAACTCTAATAAACTGTTAAATAAGTTTTTCTCCCTTAAATAACTAGAAAGAAAAATTCACTGAATTATGACATTTATAAATCTTATTATCATGATATATATACAATTATGTACATATTAAAGAGAGTTATATTCCGAGTATTTCATTTCTTAAATGGTTTCAAGCAACTTTATTTATACATTACAAAATAAAAGTTTTAATGGTTAGAGAATAATATTAAAAAAATCATACATTACCGTTTTTCATTTCATTGGTAAAATAGTAAAAATATTACTTAAAACAACTATAAAAAGAACA
This sequence comes from Vigna angularis, assembly GCF_016808095.1. Taxonomy (NCBI): domain Eukaryota; kingdom Viridiplantae; phylum Streptophyta; class Magnoliopsida; order Fabales; family Fabaceae; genus Vigna; species Vigna angularis. The sequence goes on along the minus strand of NC_068974.1, from coordinate 32,547,807 downwards.
GGTATGACTAAATTTATTGGATAAGATACACATGTTTTAAAACGTGAGAATAATAACGTTATGCGATATTTAACTATCACTCATTGTCCCAAGAATAAGGTGAATAGTGTCAGAAACAGTGGTAATTGGGTATAGTTTTAAATAATGTAGTTGAGTATTAACCTATTCCTCTGTTCTAGCTGCATAAATTTGTAGAATCTTGTTATAGCAAAATTTGTATAATTCTGCCATGAGATGGTGGATTTTTAGACTTAAGAAGATAGAATATGTAACATCCTTAATATTTGTACAAAACTGAATAAACACATTCTTTTTTTTTAATATGACTAATAACATGCTAATATATATATATATATATAACCAAATAAAAAACGCATTCACATTCAATTACATAACACGTGATTTTACCACATAATGTTTTATCAAATAATTCTATCAAAATCAATATTTTATTTCTTTCACTAATTCATGCATTATTTTAATTTCTTTCAAGAAAATTAGTATTTCTTTTAGTCATTATAACTTTAAATATTTAACTCTCCTTACTTCAATGAGAGTATTTTCACTGAATTTTATTTTGAGCACAATCAATTTTCTCTCAAATGTGTCTTATATATATATATATACGATTAAACCTTAAAATAATCAATTTTTTAGATTATAAGGAAAAAATAAAATTAATCTTTAGAATGTTGCATGCATTAAAAAAACAAAAAACAAAAAACAACTCTAAAGATTAAAAGATTTCTCACATAAATTTCTTTTATTGTGTCCAATATTTAAAAATGACGAAAAAATACTAAATTTTTTAAAAGAAAAAATTTCTAAACTAGAAAGCAACCAATACATCAAATGGATGAACTCTAATAATGTACTTAAGTCAGAACAATATGATAATACAAATTGAACATATTCAACTATTTTACTTACCAAAGTAAAGAAGTTCCAAACTTAAAAAACAAATAATATCTAAAACGAGTAATTGACTTAATAATATTATCCCAATAAGATAATACAAATCGAACATATTGAAGCATTTTCAGTCACCAAAATTCTTCAATGGAAGCCGTTGTTTGTTCATTTTGAACTGAAAGAGATATAGAATTTCACAAATTGAAAACTGTGATTCATGTTTAAACTTGTTCAATGATTGAGTATACCATTTGATCCGTCCCATCACACGGAACTAGTCGTTGATTTTGCCGACACTGTCAGATATGATATTCTGATTATCTTTGAGAAAGAAAAGAAAAGGGTGTTCAGAGTTTTAAGTGTCACTTTCATCAATCAAGTTAATTAAAGCTTGTGTTAATGAGAAAATGAACCCTTAACCAAACTTCCCTAAAGCAACACAAAATTCCCATGTAAAGGAACATTTTTTTATTCTTAGTTGTCTTTGCAGCAAAGATTCATTTATTACTTTTAGGTATCTTATTTCCAGTTTTTTACTTATCTCTGGTGATATTGACATAGGACTAATTGCACAGGCTTATCAGAGAAAAAAAAGTTATACAGAGCACTAACTGAAAAAATAAATGGTCACACTGCATCAAAATTTTAAACAATTAACTCATACATTGTGTTTATAATTAAGTTTCTTCTGTTCATAAAGGTTAGAAACTAACTTTGAATCCTCGATAATTTATAATCATGTTGGTGAATAGGATATGCATCGTAAAATCTTGTATATGCAATTGTTTATATACTTAAATACTTTATAGGGTTTCATCTCACTAGGTCTAAGTCCATTCATTTTTGTCAAATGTTTTGGATATTCTAAAAGAAACATGAATGTTAAGAGGTGAGTTATGTTCTACTATTTTTCTAATTAACATAAATTCTCATAATAAAATAAAAAGTTATTTAGATAATTTCAACTTCTATTACATGTTGAAAGAAAAGTTGTTTTATATTATCAAGACTTCACTTATATTTTTTTTTCAATTTATTAAGTTAATTTATGCGATCACTTACTAATTATATCATTATCGACCTTTGTAATATATCCTTAAATATATCAAGTCTAGTCCTTCAGAAGGATTTTTCTTTGCTGACTCCCACATTTAGATAAAGGCTTTCAATGATTCAGATTAGACCACTTTCCCTAACACTAGAAGGTCCACCACAAGTTTCTGCATCTTCCTAGGTTCATCTCTCATCTCATGGAAGTATAAGAAACATAACACTATTTTCAGGTCCTTCACTGAAGCCGAGTATCGTGCTATAGCTGTTTCGTTTATAAGATACAATAGCTTCACTATCTCCTTCATGATCTCCACATCCAGACTGCTAGCTTTTTACCGTAATAATAAATCCGTCAAGCATATAGCTCACAACATGAGCTTCCATGACTTGGATTGCCACGTTGTACGCGAGAAGAACCAAGTCAATATCTTGCATCTTCTCCCAATTCATTCAAATGAACAACTTGTTGACATCTTCATCAAGTTTCCCACCGTGTTCACTTTCGATCTATCATCCTCAAGCTTGGATTAGTCAACATACATCATCCAACTCAATGGAAGGCTATAAAAACAGTTAGGTTAGTTGAGATTACTGCTTAGAGATAGTAATCATTAGTTAGGTTAATTAATTGTTAGGGTTTTTCCTTCTTGTCTTTTTCCCGTTTTATTTGTTTGCAGAAACCTTATATAAGCCAAGGGTTTTCCTTTTCTCCCATGTAAGAAAGTAATAAACAATTTCAATAAGAGATTTGTGTTTCCCTTACCTATTTCTAGCTTATCCCTCTACTTCTATGTCTTCTTCCTCCACTGTAGCCATGAGTGCCTCTCCCACTGTAGGTCTTCTTCCTTCATACCATCTATGATACACAACTTGATGCTTTTAGGTTCTTGCTGCTGGTTTTTTCATGTGGCTGAAGTTGCGGCTAAAGTGTTCGGTTATTGTGATTTGTGTAGGTAGTGCTAGTTAGTCTTGTCAGGTAGTTGCTTAGTGGTTGATACTTTTTCAAAATTTAGAGTGTGAAAGAGATGGATAATATATTCTTCTTTGAAGTTCCATATGCCTTGGGGTTGCTTACAAGATCATGATCAGGGAAAACCATCTACCTTTAAATATTCTTCAAATGTGTGGGTACAAAGACATACGTTTTTCTAGGTTCTTAATAATTTTATGATATTTCTTTATCACAATTTACCTTCCCCTTGCATAAAGGAAGATATGGTCTCGATACAGACTACTGAAGAAGTTTATCTTGTTGGTGTAGAGGAGTGCAAAATCATTTGCATGGGCATATTTTGTTAACAAAAAGGGATAAATCTCTCACGCATTTAGATCTTTGTAAGAAGCTTGATATGACCTAGAAACATTTAGGTTAATTGAAAGCAATTCCTCTTGGCAAAGGGTTATACAAATTTTTTTTCTTCGCTTGAGAATATCAGAAGGGTTTTGATAGTTAGAGTTTTGGATTTTGTCACTCGAAATCTTCGTGTTTTTGCTTGGACTAAAGATGTTGTTTTGGCTTCTATGAAACTTCAAAAATCTAATGTTGAGGGCACATGCATGACCTTCCTTTGAAATATTGGCAATCAAAAATGATTTTCTCAATTGTGTATGGCATTAACACACCTTTATCTTTAAATGATTATCCTACGAATAAGTCACAAGTCTTTTGAATGTGTCTTGGATGGTGTTGATTATTATCTGATTTGCCTAATCAAATTTTGTTGGAAAGCCTAAGATTTGCGTTTATTATTAGCGTGGAGTATGAAAAATTACTTCTTTTTTGTTTAAATTGTAAAATGATTGGTCATGATATATGTAATTATAAATAGTGTCAACAAGATATCAATGTAATTTCTAGTGAGGAGAAAACAATTGGCGCACAAGCATAATAACTTTATTGTCTTAAGGTGTTAGGTGCCTGGGATGGGAATAAGGGCTTTCTAGGTTCAATTTTAAAGCATGTGGAACCTATTGTGAAACTTATGGTGGAACCTATGGTGTAACCTATGATTGAGCCTATGGTGGAACTTGTGGTGCTAGTGGTGGACCTTGTAATGGATCTTATGGGGGAGCCTATAGTTTATTCTATTATGGTGCACTCTTTTGGTACTGTATGTTGTTCAATCACAAATTAAGCCAAATCATAATAATGTTTGTGTTGTGCATGGATCTTTTATTATTAAAACTCCAAATGTTTCTACTAATGGTGGTGAGTTGTAAATTTTGATTCCTTAATTGATATATATTCTTTGAAGGATGTCTCTCTTATTATTAATAGTTTGCATGGTTTGTAACATTTCGATTCACCTTGTAGTAATTATGAAACAGTTAATTACTAGTTTTTTAATCTTCAAGGAAACTTACTTTTTTTTTTTAAGAATTGAAAATGACTTTCAAATTGATTAATATGCTTGATAAAAGCATGATTATAATACCTAAGAGTATTATGAGTTTATTCATACTACAAATAAACTTAGTAGAGATAAGTGAAAGAAAATTAACTAAATCTATAAAGTAAAGATTTCTAAAATGCAATTGTAAATTTTAAAGGTGTTTTAAAATATGAGAGAGATCAATAATGATAAATCTTGTAATATACTAATGAATTTGATTATTAAATTGTTTGGTGTTGTATTTGTTTACTATCTTTTATCAATATATTTACTTAATTTTTCTTTTCATAGAATTTGTGTGTATGGATATAACGTAATTTTATCATATTTAATATGATTTTTCGTATCTTTTTGTTCTTTTTTATTTTTAATAAATCTTTTATATAATTATCGTGATGCCTAACGTAATTCTATTTTGAAAAAAAAACGGTAACACTTAAACATTAAAATGTATAATTAAATCCAAAATATGTTTTCAAAAGTTAAAACTAAGAACATTGATTTATAACCCAAAATATTATATATATATATATATATATATATTATATTATGTTTAAAAATTATAATTATTTTAACGTATACACTATATTAAAAAATATAATTAAAAAGTTCAGTACAACGCAACGGATCTAGACTAGGAACATCTGAACTCAAAATAAAAAAAAAATGGGAAATCTAGTCCACAATCCTGGGCCATTGACTTTGTACTTAGCACATGATTTTTATACAATAGATAAAATATTTTAATAAAAGAAATAAAATTGCCAAAAATAGTCATTTATTTCAATTGCTGGTTGGTCTGTTGTCGTTATCGCCAAAACCAATCGCTTAACTTAATTAGAATAAGAATAAAGTCAAATGTCTATTATTCTAAATAAAGGAATCATATAACCAAACCAAAACGAGTTAAATTCAATTTGTAAAAATCTCTCATATTTTTATTAGTTTACAATCAATTCATTTTTTCTTTGCTTAAAAGCCTTTTTTTAATTTAAAAAGTATATATTAATACTTACCGGCGGTTTGATTAAAAATTCGTTAAAAATTTATTTAAAATAAAAAATAAAAAATATTTAACTATGATTTTGCTTAGTAAATTATTGAAACATTATTTAAAAAAGGGTTAAATATGTTAACGGCCAGCCCACGTGTGATGCCACCTTCCCTGACTACTTTTAATTGACGTGGCAGTAAATGTGTGGTGGTCGGTCGGCTTGGTGGGTGGTCGGTCACTCGGTCTGGTGGTCGGTCGGCCTGGTGGGTTCTATTACAATCAACAGAACAATGCAATAAAAGCGGACTATATAAAAGACCAAACGGTGTTGGGCAAAGACCGAACGATTATGGTGATGGGTGTAGTTCAATATATGAAAGACCGAACAGTGTTGGGCAAAGACCGAACGGTTATGGTGACAGGTGGAGTGCAATATATGAAAGACTGAATAGTGTTGGAAAAGACCGAACGGTTATGGGCAAAGACTACCATGCCGATCACCGAACCGAGTGGCCGACCACCCACCAAGCCGACCGACCACCACACCTTTACTGCCACGTTAATTAAAAGTAGTCAGGTGGCATGACACGTGGGCTGGCCATTAGCCACGTCAAACAAAAGTTAATGCCGTCCAATTTTAAGGACTAATAGTAAGAGTTTCAAAACTATGAGAATTAAAAACCATTAAAGTTTCGAGTAGAGACTAAAACCAAAATTGTGTGATACTAAGGGACGAAAAACATATTTAACCCATTTAAAAAAAAGCAAAACTTAATTGTGATTTTCTATCAAAATCGTAAAAAATTGATGAAGAGTTTTTTGAGAAAGTCCTTCTATATTACATTATTTTTTTTATTTTTTTAGTGACATAATTTATCATTTTAATTTTTTTTAATTCACTTTAAACAAAATAAAGTATAATTAATGACATTTAAAATAGTAAGATTAAGTTAAAAAGATAAATAAAAAGAGTTGTGAATTTTTTATTTTTTTTAAACTTTATTTCAGAGGTAAGCCCCAAATCATGTTTGAAGTAATCTTGACACAAACTTGTAACTGAAGAAAGTGATGAAACAAAACTATTCTTTAATGTAACACAGACATTACATCAGCATATGCATTTATAATGTTTTGATGTACCCTTCTAATAATTCTCTCAATTTAACAAAAATATTAATCAAAGATTGCTCATTTAATAATTTTAAACGGATGTTTTAGTTAAACATTCACCTATATAATTGAATATCATATTTAAAGAACTGTACTCTAAAGTCCATCGGTTTTAAGACATTTAATAATCTGTGGCTCATCGAATCCAACGTTAGACTACTCACTGTATTATTGTACAATCCAAGAAACAGATGGTTTATACAAGACAGCTACTTCAAAATATGTTACAATAAACATGTTTTTAATGAGAAGAACATTTACAAGTAGGCCAATATCATAAAATCTGGTAATTATTTTTAGAATTAATAAGTTTTCATCCTCAAATTATTATAAAAACTTACGTTTTATCTTTAAACGAAATTATAAAATATTTTTTTCTTTACACTTGATGAAAATCGAGTATAGACATGGAGGATTGTGTTTGTCTACTATCAAATGATACTTAACATTTTTTGACAATATTTTAACATCATCTTTGTGTGATTCTGTAATTGATCCAAAATTACTTTACAATCAATAATAATAATTATAAATATTAATATGGACCAATCACAGAATAACACATAACACATAGATAGTCTTAAAATATTGTCAATTATGAAAGTATTATTATCTTTTAAACATTGATAGAGTGATGATCACACGTGAGATTGTGAGAGCATTTTTGGTATTAAAATATTGACATTTTTTAAGAAGTGGAATAAAAGTATAACCTTTTCAGGTTTATAAAAAGGATTCGTATACGAGTGTTGTAAAATGGAATTTCCTTACCTTTAAATGTCAACTTATTAAAAAAGTTATATAATAATTGACTATAAATATACTTTTAAAAGAAGTTGGATAATAACTATACATATTTTTATGATTCTATAATTTCTTTCAGAAAGTGTATTCTTGGTATATTTTCATTTTTAAGCAAGTAATTTGAATTTCTTGTAACAAATGACTTCCAAGAATCGATTATTTTTCTGTTTTTGAGAAATTATTACATACTTTCATATCATCACATATATACAGTCATCGTTTCAATACATCTTGATAGAAACATAACCAAACTTTCTATTAATAAAAAAAAGGCAATAATATTTAAGGATAGAAACACAACCAAACTTTTTATTAATAAAAAAAACAAATATATTTAATTATAGGGTTAAATGTATTTTTGATTTTATACTTTTATAATGAAAAATGAAATTAATTTTTCTTTTCGAAATTTTGATAATGGGTAGATTTAGTCTTTTTTAACAAAATTATGTTAAAATTTACTTGATGTTTTAAATGTATTTTATGATAATATTTAAATTGTTTATATTATTTTATCTATTTTTTCAATATTAATTGAAAAATGTGTTTAAAATTTAGTCTAAAATAAAAAAAATTAATATAAATTTTCACTAAAAATTAAAAGATTAAAAATATATTTAATTTTATTATATTATACATAAAGATCAATCAAAATTGTGGTGGTTTTGAAACATATTTGGTGAAGATAAAAAAAAATAAAAAACTTAAATTTCTCTGAAATTAGTTATAAGAAGGCTTGTAAAATTAAAAGAAAAAAAAAACCAGAAATTGTTGTGTACATGTACTCTTTGGTTAACAGTGATTATGCAGAATGTGTTCAATAATGGAGAGAACATGTTGCCTAGGGCAAGGAGAGTTTGCCTAGTCCACAGCCTCATCATTCTTATCAGTTTCAAATTGTTTGTCTGCATAATTCAGTTTCTGCATAATATTAATATTCCTTTTGGATTTTGAAGTTTGAATTGCCCTTAGGAAAGAACCAAAGAAAAAGTTGAGAAAAAGGTTAAGGCTGGCCCAATCTCTTTATTAAATTACCAATATTCCCGCAGATGGGTAACACCTTCCTTCAACTTTCATCAACACATAAAGTCTAATATCTATTGCTACCAAGTCTGCATTGCATTATTATTATCTCTCAAATTCAAATTCAAATTCATCAACAGATTTCATTGTTATTGTTTTTCTAGAATGAATTCTCATCTCAAAACTCTCATCATTGGTCACCATCACACTCACTTTGAGTTAAATTATATGTATCATCATAATCATGATCCTTTAGAATCTTAATCTAACTACTCTTTAGCATGAAAAGGGAAAGAAGAAAACAGTGAGGTTACTCTAGAAAAAGAGTAGAGTTTATGGGGTCGCATTACTAATTATTGTTTTACAAAGTGTGTCTATATGACACATGGATTATAATTGGTTAATCATAACACATCGATTTGATTCATGAGTCCCTACCATGGATCTGTAGTCTCTGTTTCAGTTACCAGCTATCTGCTACAATGAACTTTTCAAAAGCTAATTAGATGGGATAGGATAAGTTAGCTTTGTGGCTTACTACTTCTAAGCAAAAAAAAAGACTCAAGGAATTTCAAGGTTTCTATTTCGGTAGATATTTTTGGGACCGAGAGACCAACCTTCTGATGTGTCTTTCTTACTTTTGAATGCCTGAATCGCCTGCCTTCCTTCCGCTTAGACCGGCTTCTACAGTCTGACCGCTTGGTTGACTTTCGTCTAGGCCGTTCGATCACATCAGTCTTGCCCGATCGGTTGCCTTCGTACTCCAGGGAGAGGTACTGCAAAAGATACTCAAACGCTCAAGTTAGGCGCGAATTTGAAGAACCTCGGCTCTTGATTGAATATTTAGTGAAGGATTATCATTACTGAATGTTTGGGTGTTATAAAGTGCGAGCGTGAGTAGATTGTGGCCCTGACTCTCTATTTATAAGTTGTCTCATGGATCTTAAGCTGACATAAATAAAATATTAACAGACTTACCTAAGAATCTGGTTGGTTGTTTATAACCTGCTTATCAATATCTTTAACTACATATTCTTGATTATTTTATCATCCGCTGGATCACTGGCCCAATAATAACTTAAGCGCTGGCCCAATTGCGGTCCAAACTTTGACTTGGGTGGATGGACGAAACGGTGCTGAATGTTAACCGTTCGGTTTCCACTAGATACGATACAGTTTCTAAATTCAAATATGTACTTTTTCTCAGCTAGCTTCATGCACAACCAACCTGAAATATAAAGAAAATGTTTTTTTACAACATATAATTGATTCGTTTCAAATATTTTTTTTAAAAATAAATTCAACGGACCAATAAATAATGATACATGATCTATTATTAAAGAATTGGTATGAAAAGTTGTTAATATGTGTCATAGTCCGAAATATAATATAATATATAACATGATATGATTATGTTATTTTACTCATGGGTTTGCTTGCATTGAGAGTGGAAGTTGTAGCTAGCTAATATTATGTTGAGAGAAACATATGGTTTGAGGAATCTGGTTATTCCCCTTTGTTAGGGAAAAGTTGAAAATGTAGATGAAAAAGAAAAAGAAAAGTTAACATGGCTTCTTTATAAACAAGGAAACTCACAAGAAGCATGCATTCTATTAACCTTTTTGTTGCTTCTCCTTTCCCCTCTTAAATAACAAGTAAAATTCTTGTTCATATGAATTTGCCATGGCACTTTACAGAGTGATTTGTAGATGCAGTTTCACAGAAAGAATCCTTACGTTTACCATAAGCAAGTTTGAATGTTGGATTCATAATGAGGAAGGGAGAACATGCTCCCAACAGGACCAGAGTTTTTGGGGTCCATGGCCCAAAACAACATGCCCTTACACTTGTACCTCAACCAGAGAAAGTAATGATGCCCCTTATGCGCTGTTTCATATTGTTTGTGACAGAATCCACCATTCCCTTTTTTCACTTCTCTTTTACCTCTTCACACTTTCAACAATAATTCAACCATAACCTAACACACAAAACACCTGTGTCAAATTACTTCTTCTTCTCTTTTTCACTTCAAACCAAATCAAATTTCAACTTTATGAAATTGGTTGTGACCTTTATGTAAAAAAAAAAAAAATAATTTTTTTTTTACAAAACTCATTTGTTAAATGAAGTTTATTATCAAAACATTCACGTGAGGAGGTTTACCGACATTTGAGCCCAATAATATAAAGGATTAACCTCACTCTCTACTCAAAACCTTAAGGTAATGGATTAATAAATCTTTCATCTTTACATAATGTTCTACTTTCTCATTTCTATCCAGTGTGAGACTTAGACTCATACTTGGATTTGTGATGATGATTTTAATATATAATTATCTGTTGGTCTAGTATGAAAGTAGTGGTCAATCGATGGAAACACAACTTTGCTTTAGATTTAAGAAATCTTCATTCTTTTTGGAGGAACAATTATACAATACAAAATAAGTTTTCTAAAAAAAATAATTGAAACATAAACTTATCTCACAACCGTTTTTAATTCAAAACCTTAAAACAATAAATTTATAAATTTTCATAATTTTTATAAAATGTTTAACTTTGTTATTTTTATTTATATTTAACGTGCACTTATACTCCAACAGAGTACTTTATGTTTGGTTTGATAAAACTTCCGAAAAGTGTAACATGAGGGGATAGAAACTGGATGATCAGTTATGCTTTAATACTTCATGTGCTTGTGTTGATTGAAGTTTCCCAACCGAAACCACATGATGCTTTGTATTGTTCTGATGTAACGATTAGATCATAATGCTGATTAAGTTATAGGTACATAACTCCTTCATGCATCTATGGCTTCTTAAATATTTCTCATTGATGATGAGTTTATGTTGGGATGAGTTCAAAATCCAGATTTATTTTGTGGGACCAACATTCACTGTTGCATATTCATGCCACCTCTATTCACTTTGCTGGTTTATTGCAAGATACAGATATGGAGTTTTTGGTAGCAGAAAGAAAGAAAAAACAATGACATATTTATCCCAGCATACTTTTTCTCCCATGCTTTCCTAAGAAAACTTCTATTTAACGACTTTGTTTTTTTTTTCTTTTCTTAGTTTTTTCTTTTTACTGTATTTTATGAAATATACTATTTTAGGTTATGTTGTTTTTTTAATATATTTTAAAACGTCAATATTTTAAAAATGTAACAGACACTATATATTAAAAAAAACTCATTAGAAAATTCAAATCTGTATTTAACAAAGTAAAAAATATTGTTTTTTTTATTGAGTTATGTCTTTTTTTTTATATGGGAAGTGATAACCAATGTTGTAATAGTACTGATTAAAGAATTAAAAAAATTTATGGGGTATTTGGAAGAATCCACAGATATTTAATAAATGGAATTAACGACACATTGGAGCTAAAACTTAATTAACATATAAGAGTTGACAAAGGAAACTTCCCAAAAAATAAAAAAAATAGTAAAATCCACTGCTGTCATCTCACGTTATTTCTCTGCTAAATATAAGGGTATAATGATTAATTACACATGATAAAACTAACTGATTTTTCAAATAAAGATATTCTTATAAGAAAGAATTAGTGAATTATCCTTTTTTTTATAAGGCTCAGTGATTATTGTTGAAACATAGTTGATATAATTAATTATATCACATTTTGTTCAATTTAAATCTTTTTCAAAGTTATTCCTATCCTAACTAACACTAATGGGGCATATTTTAGTTTTTGAAATACTTATATTGATGTTAATTCTTGTAATCTCTTTCTTCATTAATAGATATTAAATTCAAAAAACGGATCTTAATTAAATAAGTAATGCAAAGATTAGTTTTAAATTAAGTTTTACAAAGTTATTGAAGTTAATTTCTAATGTGATTCTTGCAAAAATGAATGGAATGGAATGAAGGATGACTGAGAATGAGAATAAGTATGTAAGAAAAATATTAACAAGAGGAATTCATTTAAGTGTACTCTATTAATTTTTTAAAATAATATATATTTTAAATAAAGTAAAATAGAAAACAAAAAAACAGGTGAGAAAGGAAAACAAAGGAGATTCCTCTGTTTTTTATAATAAGCGATTCATTCTCATTTATGTCACTTTGATGTTTTCCATCTTGACCGCTCATACATACCTGATGAGGCTAATAAATTGTTCATAACGTATTTTATTTAATTGGAGTAATTTATTAATAATCATCAAACCCAAGACATGAACAATAAATAAACAGAAAAATAAAATAAAAAACTGGTGTTGAATTGAAACACACATGGTGAACTTTTTTTCTCTCATCTTTTTCTTTTCTTTTTAAATTGCAGTTTCAGCTGCTGGCAACTCAGATTAAAAAAGCACAGCACCAAGGTTTCTCTTTCCTCTCATTAGACGCACAATATTCTAAGAAGAGAGAGACATTGTGCCATGTTAAATGCAAAGTCTTCTTCCTCTGAATTTCCCCTTTCACAAACCCAAGACACATGAAAATGCAACCATAACCTCCATTTTTTCTCCGACCTCAGTTTCTCCAAAAACTTCAGATCTTTCTGTGAGAACTGAAAATCCCACATTGATCTTCGCTAGTTGAAACGTGAAAATGAGAGACTTTGTTACTTGCTTCAGCGAGAACGCTGTAGGCGTGTCTCATTCTTCAATCTCGTGTTCTTCTTATTCGAACAACGCATGCATCTCTCCCTCCAACGTTGCACCCTCCACCCAGAACTCTGTTTCCAGCGTCTACAAGCTTGTTCTCTCCACGTTAAAGCAAATTCTGGTCACAGTCTCATGGTGTAGGAGCCACTCCAACCAAGGACTCGCCATAACCTTCAACCACGAGGACCCTCCACCCTTTAGACTCAACACCACCAATTCACGTTTTCTCAGGAAGAAAAAGGGCACCAAAATCCTCGAACCCTTTTCTTCTGACTCGTCCAAGGTCGAAATTTTGTGGGATCTTTCAAACGCCAGGTACGAATCCGGCCCCGAACCCGTTCAAGGCTTTCACCTTGTGATCATCATTGACTCGGAAATTGGCCTGGTTCTCGGTGACACCGCTGAAGAAACAGTTCTTTTCAAGAAGCTCAATTACAGAAGCAACAACATAAACACGGGTTTGGCTAAGGTTTCTCTTTTGTCACGAACAGAGCATTGTTCTGGGAGCACCCTTTACTCGACCAAGGCTCAGTTCTGCGACACCGGCACGTGCCACGATGTTATGATCAGATGCAGTATGGAGAAGGAGAATGAAGGGTTGTTCAAGTCACCGGTTTTGTGCGTGTGCATAGATAAGAAGACCGTGATTCGTGTGAAGAGGCTGCAGTGGAATTTCAGGGGGAATCAAACGATTTTCGTTGATGGGTTGCTGGTTGATTTGCTTTGGGATGTTCATGACTGGTTCTTCACCCCTTCTTCTTCTTCATCTTCTTCTGGGTATGCAGTGTTCATGTTCAGGACTAGGAGTGGCATGGATAGCAGGTTGTGGTTGGAGGAAAAGAATGCACAGAAAGATAAAGACAGGGTTGAATTCTCCTTGTTGATCTATGCATCTAAGACTACATAAAGGAACTCAAATTGTTCTTCTCATTCGCTTTTTCTTAACTTCTTTTTTCGTCTCTTTAGTTTTTCCTTGCCTTAACTCTTCTTTTCTTTCCCTTCCTCTCGTAAGGAAACATACCCTTTTTTTCTAAGAGAAACACAATAATTTTCAGCATCAGAAGTTTTAGTTATACAAGAAAAAATTGCATTTTTCTCCCTAGTTTAGTTTGGTGTCGAAACTGTCAAACTCTGGCAAACCATCTTTGATATATCGGTCATGTAATTTAGAATCCATAACCTTTGAACTCGAAATTTCCATCGGAATCATCCAATCCCCAAGACTAAGTCCACTCTATCAAATTAACAACTACAACTTATTATCTTATCAGTCATTGTAATTTGTAAAATGCTGTCGTTTTTCTGACCCGTTTGGAGCTGATTGTGTTATAATGTTGAATTGGTCTTCAACTGAACATGAGCATGAAGCAGTAGGAAAAAGGTCCAAGTTTTATTCTTTTCTGGTTTATGACTTGGACACAGACGAAATTCAGCTAAAAGGGTAATAATGGAGGAGTTTGATTGTCATGGTTAAATTGGCAAGCCTTTTATGGGAAACAAAGTTAAAAGAGTATTGTGAGTGGAAATGGAATGAAGCATATCTTGACCAGTCTTCTCTCCTTGGTCTTTACGATTCTGTTCCTCACTGTAATGTTTGGTTGAAAGATGAAAACTTGATTTTGATGATAACCGTTGAAGTATAATAAATAAAGGGGAAGATAGATGTTACACGACAGGGTACGATGTGGATCTTTCTTAGCATTTGGTTGCGATAGCACTTTATTTTAAACCTTAAAAGTGTAAGTGAAGTGTTTGCAAAGGATTTAAGCATGGATGGATTAGTTCAGACATAATGATATTTTTTACAATATTCTTTTTACAATATTTTAATATTATTTATGTATCATCATGTAATTAATCCAAAATTATTTTTCAATCAATAATAATAATGTTGTGAAAATATTATTATGCTTATATAATACAGTGGGAAAAGAAGGTTTGGTTTGGTCGGGTCACTTTCATTCGAAAATGATTCAAAGGGAGGAAGCTACAAGATTTTAAATGTTGGGTTTGTCTTTACTGAGGTGGTGGAACCTTTGATTTTGCATCATGGTCTATTCCTCTGTCCTGAGATGCCTTGGCATGTGTTTATGGCTCTTGGTCCCTCCAAAGTTCCACTTCACTCTCTCAACCCAATCATCCTCATCACCTACTTTCTCTATGCATGCGTTATAAAAGAGATGCAAAGTGGGTGACAAATGATACAGTTCATTTGGATAAAACCAGTTTCAAATGAAACATTTATACTTTTATATGAAATTCCAATTTGAAGATTGAATATAATTTTAGTTTTTATATTTTCATGCAAAATTAAAATTTATTTTTTTCTCAAATTTTGATAGAGTTTATTCTTCCAAACGTTAAAAATAAATAAACATGATTCTTCTAGCATAACATAATGGTCATTTGAATTATTTATATCGTTAAATTAAAAAATATTAACTAGAAACATAGTTTAACATCTAATCAATTTAATATCATTAAATTAAAAAAATTATATTCATTTATTTTTAAAATTAAAAATATAAGGTTAACTTCATATAATTCATAAAGGAAAATTTTATGTGAATCTTTCCTTTTATGAGTGATGAGTTTTGTTTGTTATATACCTTAGACTTTTCATATTAAAGTTTAAAAATTACAAATATAAGGTTAACTTCATATAATTTATAAAGGAAAATTTTATGTAAATCTTTCCTTTTATGTATGATGACTTTTGTTTGTTATATACCTTAGACTTTTCATATTTTTCATATTTGAAGTATTATCTGTAAACTATATGTATTTTTATGGCTTTGTTTGTTTTTTAGAAAGTATAAATATGTGTTTGTGAAATTTAAACGGCTTTAATTTTTAAATAACTGTGAGACTTGTAAATGAGATAACTAGTTAAATAAAAAAATGATTTTTAGTAATTTCTTTAAGAAAACCAAAGGAAATGATAAATATGTAACAAAAATGAATGAAAAAATGGGTTTGGAAAGGGTAAACAATTGTGATATATATACCAAGATTTTTTATAATGCATTTTGTCATACCCATAAAAATTCCAACTTAGTGGAGTACATGTGTAAGCGAAAGGGGTGTCTAAAATTCAGATTGTGGAAGATAGGTGTGTGATGAAGATTGGATGAACGGTTTTGACGGTAGGAGTAAAACTGAAACTTTCAAATTTTTGTGTCACTTCTCTGCATGCACCATTCATCTTCAACCTTCTGAATCTCCTCCTTCTCTCTACCATCTCCACCTTCTCTCTAAGAAAATCTCATATTTTCTTCTTCCGATCACCTCTCAGGCACCGTTTGAACTCTCCCGACGTCAAGGGCTTTCGTTTAAACCGATCGAGTTGTGGTTCTAAGCCGGTGAGTTACTTTCTCCTTAGCACGTTCGTTTCTTTTTGCATGAAAACCCAAATTTCTGGTTGCCTGAGCGGATCATCTTATTCTGAGTATTTCTGGTCTTCTATTTGGTTCAGTTTCTTAAAGTGTGACTGTCGAACGTTAAGGTCTTTGGTAGTGGTGAGCTATATTCTGCATCTATGAGCGTTCGGTTACGTTTAGAGGTAAGGGAAGCTTATATAATTTGATTAAGATTCTCTTTTGAATGGTTGTATGTTTGTATGATACTTTGTTTGATTATTTGATGAATATGAAGTATTCGTGTTACTACATGTTTGGATGTGTGGATGGATGATTGATAAATGGTGTGAACTGAGTTGAAATAGGTTTTGATCTTGAAACTGCAGTATTCTGAGTAAATGTTGTAAGTATGGTCAAACGTCATTCGTGATCGTTCGATTCTTCATGGAAGTGTATGGTTTTAACTGATTTCTCATACTTTAGGGATATTGTCTAAGAGTCATTCTGTAATACTCTGCAGAATTATGTAAACTGTAACCGAGAGTGAGTATTGGTCGTTCGGTTTCTACAGGGCTCGATCTTAAACCAAGCGCTCGGTCTCGTTTCAGTAATATATTATTACCATTTTTAAAATAAGAGTCTTCAGCCAAACTCAATAGCGTTCGTTTCTTCATAGTATCTCATCAGTTATTAGTATTTTGTGTCAAACAGTTTTGGTCTTTAAAAGGTGTTCGGCCTAGAGTCTTAGTACTCGGCCTAGACTTCGTGGCGTCCGGTTTGAACTCTTAAGGGTCTGTTCATTGAAGTGGATAAATTCGTAAATAGTGCTCGGTCATGTTAGTTTCTAAGAAGTGTTATTCCATTCGGACTTGTGCTATGATGAGAAAATGTGATCTTATTTCAGTTGAATATATTGATGATGAAGTATAAGAGAATTTGAAATGTGATGCGAATGAAATAGTTTGGTTATGAAAGAGTATTCTAGGGAGGAATATCTCAGAAAGTGGTTATTGATTGGTAAAGTATGAATGTGGGCAAAGCTTAGCGGGTGTTTATCCTGATATTCCGTGATTACTCATTCTCACGTAGAGAGGAGTAAGTCATGTGTGGGAATGGCAGGAGGTCCTAGTCCATAAGGTTAACTTGGACAGAACGGATTAACCTCGGGTGGCAGCTGTTGAAGGTATCCCAGTTACTACATCACCCGGGTGCACAAACGTCGTAGCTACACAGGATTCATACAGTCCGGACAGTCAGAGTCAAGTGGTCGGTCTTTGCATGCCATGATGTATGAATTATGATTTGGTTGTTGTTTAATTTAATCACGAAAATTGTATGTTTTATTGAATTAATTAAATTACATAAGCTTACCCTATTTATCATTTTGTCTGTGTTGTACGTTCGGTTGTTGTCCTGTTGCAATGATCATCCGTGTAGATGTGAGCAGAAGGAAAAGAGTTGTTGGAAGAAGTGAAGGCCGAACCTTAGTAACGTTCGGTTAGTTGTTGGCCTTTTCTGTTGTAGGACCGTTCGTTATAAGTTTATTTTGTAAATTGTTCGGTCTAGTTATAGCCATTGTACATTTTTAAATTCTGTAGGATTTTGTAAGGTCGTTCAACCATAATTGTATTTCCGATCTTTTGTAAGACTGACCTGTCATAGCGTGATTTTTAATGTGTGGATATATATTTTTAGTTTAGCTCGTATATGGTTTTTTGAGATTGTGTACTGAAATTTATTGGAATGGAAGGGTTTGATTTCCTTTCTGGGTAGTATTCTGGCTTTTCCTTTGAACTTTGTTGAAAATAAAGTGCAAAGATGTGTTCAGTATTACTACTATTCAGTAACAGTGTCAGTCATCTTTCGAATTTATTTCCCTTTCTTTTTTCATTTACATGACAGAGTACGTTTCAATTATGCTTTCCATGTTACTTTGCTGTTTGGTGGATGTTACTTTCGCACTTCCTTCTTCCTTCCCCATTTCTATTACACTTTATTCTTTTCTCCTATTAATTTATGTCCTTAAGCCTAACCTTCTCAATTAACATATTAACTCTAATCTATTCAAATTGTTTAATAGTTCCATAATATTATCTTAATACTGAGTTTATGTCCAACTAAACCAATTTATAAAGTGACTTATACTTTTCATTTATATATTATAATTTTATTTTATCTTTAATTGATACAAAATCTTTTAATAATTAAAATAAAATTAGTCAATAAAAAAAGTGTTTAAAATAATTGTGGATTTGTACAAAATGACTTAATCAATATTTTTGTTCTAATATTTCTGATTAATTTGATGTGATCCTTTATGTTTTTTTTTCTTGAATTCAGTTCTCATTTATTTAAAATAATTTAGTGTCGTGTCTAATGTTAAATTAATGTTAACAATGTTAATCCTAATTTAAGGAAATGAACCACATTAAATCATTATAAATAAAATAGAAATTGAATTGAAGGCAAAACAAATTAGGAAATCATATTGAATCAATTTGTCGAATATTATAACCAAACTACTAGCTAAACTAAAAATAAATATTACAAGCTAAAAATAAATATTAGAAAAAGTGAAGAATGTTATGAAGTATAAAACTAGATGATATTCAAAGTAAAATAGTGCATGAAACTAAATTTAAACACTAAATCTTAATTATTCAAATATTATGACTTGAATTATTAGAATTGTGTTTAATTTTATTATGAAATATACGAGAGTTGAGTATTTATCGATGAATATAATTGTGTATTGACTGAATTTTTGTTAAAGATTAATATATGTTAATCACAAACTTATAAGATGAACTACATAAAATATTGAATATGAAGCTAAATACATAGGTTTAAAATAAATATATAATACATGTGAGGTTTTTTCAATGGAAGATAGAAAGACTTGACACTATTATGATAGATATTAATAAAATGTAAACAAATTTACACAAAAAATCAAAATATTATTTCAACCAAAAACTTTAAAACAATACGTTTATGGTCATTTTACTTAGTCAACTTATTCTTTTTATTAATAACTTTGAAAACCCAAATTCCAAGCCATAGATGCATCTATGAGAAGTATGATGATAGATGTATAAAAAGAAAATAATGGAAAAGTTTCTAGCATTGAAAATAATAGGTTGGAATGAGATAATTGATGATTAGCATTGAGAATGGGGTAGGTATAGGTGGTGCTGAAGGCCAACAAGTTGGAAGGTTTAACATTAAAAAATGAGACATTGAAGCTTATTGAATCTCGCCACCATTGCCCCACCTAGTGCTTCTTCTAATATTTGGACTCCAGATAACAAAAATCTGTTAATAATCTCTTTTCTTCAACTTCATTGGTGATATGTTTCATTGGCAATGACCATACACACTAAGATGCATTGACTTTCGTGCTCTTTGTGTTAATTTAGTATTGGGAATGGAACAATCTTAGATGTTAATATGAGCTAGGTGAAGTGTTAGGCTTAAACTACTTTTGAAACGTGGAAGTCCAAATTACTCCTACAGTGTTTCTACGCCCTTTTATGTTAGTGAGATGAAAATTACTCATTCGTAAGGATGACTTTTATCGTCTCGCTGTTGTTTTTTTCTGCACTTTTTATATATTCCATTTTACCATTGAAATAGAAACAGTGACAAAAAAAATGGATAACTGTTTTTGAGTGGTTTCTACCAAACAAAATTCTTGACCACATGTATATTGTGGAGTATTTAATTTGTTTTTTTACAGCATAGATTGATTTTCAATCTATTAAATCCTAGCTTACACTTGCTTTTACAAAGATGGGGATGATTTTACAAGTTCAATTTTTCTTATTTATATGTTTAATACAGTAGAATATGTTCCTTTGTCCTAAATGTGTTCTTCTAACTTTTGTTCCTTGGGCGGGTATGCATAAGATACTTTGATATTCAATTTTTTTAAGATTGAGAATGAAGAATAAGTGTGTAATTAATGAAGGATTTATCATACTTATAGTCTCTTAATAAGCTTTTATCTTAATTGGTCCAAATTAAGTGTCCAAACTACCTTAATATACATTATTAGTGTTTAAGTGGGTGATCATCATCTTAGTTGTAGATTATATTAATAGGGATAAGATGGTAATATCCTGTATTCTTATATCATCAAGGAATTATTAATATCTTAAATAAAGTTTTTCATACTTAAAATTATTAATATACTAAGTGTAAGAAATTGAATATCTAAATATAAAATCGACATTTGAATATTGAGCTTGTAGAACTCAAGTAATCAAGATGAAGTGTGTTACGAGTAGCTAAACTTAATGGTAATTTCTTCTGATCAAGTGTATATACCCAAAAGAAGTGCATCACTTTCATTTACTGTTACAAATAATGTAGCATTAACTTGTACTGAATTTGATTACCTCCATGTAAATTTACATGTGTGCTGCAAGAAGATTCTGCTAAGGATTTCAATGTATCTACAAGTAACAAAAGATTGGTGATCACTACAAAATTATGGTTGTCAAATCATGTTGCAATGCCACAAAATTAAATGCTAGAAATTATGCCATTCAAGTGAGACATTGCAAGCGAGACAATCAAGTGAAAGGATACAAATACGAATTATACAGAAGGTTGTGCACTGCTAGACATAAAAGCATTGTTCGTAACCACTGTTTCATAGTTATACGAGGTATAAAGACATCATTTATCACTGGAGTGTATAATGACCATGTTCAACGACAAACCATGTCATACATTTCCATATAAATATATGCTTGAAAAGTGTATACAATTAAAGACAGTGATATTGGATTGTAGGGCTAAACCTTGGACCACAAAAATGAAAGAAAAAGTAAAAAATTTAACATGTAATAATCTAATTACGAAATTTGGACATCCAAATAATCACGAAGGGGCAAGTATATACATCAAAACAATACCTTTCTTTCACTCTTTGCTTGTATCCAAAAATAAGGTCTATCCAGTGATGCAAATTTTCTGAGAAAGTCTGGATCACGAGCTTCCCAATGCTTACTGATGAACTCTCGAGGGCTACCTTTGGCCCATGGAGGTAGGGCAGCATCCCCAGCCTGAAGAAACACCATAATAATTAAATTTACTATTCAACTCACCAGCATATTTGGCTCTTAGAATTTAAAAATAGAAAAAGGATACATTTTCAACAGGATGGCCTTCTTGCCGGACTGTTTTCTCTACAAATTCAAGAGTTGATTGATTCTCCAAGAACTGGGGAGTGTACAAAATTATAGAATCAATTCCTTCACATAAGAGGTGTTTCCCTTCCCAGCAACACCGGGCCAAGAATTCCTCATGCTATTTAAAAAGACAATCGGTAAGTCAAACTAGGCACCCTAATACTTTTTATTCTCCATACTAAATGAGGGCAGGTGGAGAAGATAGAATAGATCAATTCCAGAACTAGAATAATTAGATCCATACTGAAAACTTTGGGACCTCCAGATCATCCCAGCTCGTATCTAATAAAGCATGATTATGTTAATGTGCATCGTAAGGAAAAGAAACTAGCTTCTATCATCAGGTTCATGGTCAAGTTTCTCAGTTTTTTATGATTTAATTCCTATAACATCTTAGTTCCAGATAAGTGTAAAAATTTGCTGTCTCCTTGGATGTTACAATTTGTTATGTACCTGAGTACGTAAACTAGCCAAATACAACCTTTCACACTCTCTCACGTAATAGAACAATAAACGAATAACAATGGATGAATGGATCTCTTTTATTGATGGTAATATCTGAATAAACAAGGGTAAACAATAATTGGGAGCATAACCTCCTTCAACTACTTTGAGAGCATAACCTCCCTCACAAGACAATAATGTCTGTTACAAAACTCAATAATCAAAAGCATGTCTTTAACCCTAGACTCTAACTTTATTTATACTAATTATTTCCCGCCCATCTCTTATTAAATATTTCTCTAGAATATATCTGCATTTAATATAAATATCCTTATATTTAATATTTAATATAAATATCCCTATATTTAATATTTAATATAAATATCCCTATATTTAATATTTAATATAAATATCCCTATATTTAATATAAATATCTCTCCGTATATTATCCTAGCATATATCCTTAATTATAAATATCTTATATTGAATATTTCCCTAAATATATATTTATTTACTCTAATTAACTTATACTATATTTATTTACTCTAATTAACTTATACTAAATATTCTCTCTGCTCATATACTTTCCAACCCTTATTATTACCTCTACCTTATATCGTAACACAATTCTTGCAGAAACCCAATATTTCTAGTTCTCTTTTAATGGATCTAAATTTGATTGTTTGCTTTATGATGTTAAACTCATATACATTACAAGCACATCAATGTATGTTGAATATAGGTTTAACACATGAAAACCAGTAAAACATACAGCAAAAAATCCCCAAGTAATGCATGATAGCAAACAACACATATCATATATAATGAAAGAAAAATTGCAACATAAAACAAAACGACACAGCACTGAAAGAGACCAACCATTTTCTAAACTGATCTTCACCCTCAGGAGTCTGGCAGTGCACTGGTTAATAAAGCCTGTGAATTGTTTTTGGGTTGGACAAAACAAGATTTCCACTCTCATAATCAGCAAGGACTCATGGAAAGACTAGATAGACATTGGGGAAGATCACTGTATCCACGTCCTGAAAAGGTGTTTAGATGCATAAATCACTGGATATTGCTTATTTCTTTCTCCCTTATGACACCTTTTAGAAAAGGATTTGATGTTATCTTGAATGATGGGTACCCCGTTGCTTCCTTGTTTTAATGAGCCTTGTATCACAAAGAGTGAATATCAGATTCACCCAGACAGGATTTAAAATCTATACCGATGTTGCTTAGACAGAATATCATTCTTGTATGAGCAATAAATAATTGATAGACTGTACTTCTGTCAATTCCTGAATCATCTTGAGGGGAAGCAGAGGATAAACTCCTTTTAGGTTCACTAAGTAAACCAGCCACAAAAGAAGATCATCTTCCCCTATACAGACTAAGAATGATGGGAGGAAGCAGTATAAAATCGGCCAAATAGATTAGAGTTTTTGAGAACTAGCTGCCTACTTCCTCTTCAAATTGACAAGAGACTCTTTTCACCAGGAGCATCTTCTTCAACTCTACCATCTTTAATTGTCAATTACTTACATAAAATTACACCAACCATACCTGTCTCCAAGAATCAACCAAAAGCAACATATAGGAAGAGGAGGGGATCCATTTGCTTCTAAGATATCCACGTTTTAAGGGGAAGACGATGAACAAAGGAGGGATCACCCGTTAACTATTTTTTTTCAAATCTAGATTGAATACAAAATTCCTTATACGAATCAAAACTTTGTTGCCATTTAGACATCTGTCTCTTCAATAGATTATATGCCTTTAAACCTAGAGGTTCGAGCTTCTTCGCAGGAGCATCAAATCTCAATTCAACAGGGGAAAGATCATCAAATATCTCTTGGCCAACAGATTCAGTCTGCTCAGTGGACTTCTTCTCTGGGATATGAGAAATGAATGTATCATAATTTGCGTCACTATAAACAGACTTTTCACGTACATGGTCGGCTGCAGACAAGTTGAATGAAACTGGACGGTATAACAAAAAAGACTTTGGTTTCGAATATCCAGCCCAGGTTTCGTCTCTATCCTCAGCAAGGGAGACTGCATGATCATCAAGGTGTGTAGGCCCATAAGCTGAGACAGCAATCTCGCCAGCCACCTGCATAACTTCTTTGTATTTGAGGCTAAGCTCTGTTTCTACTGAAATTTCACCTTCTTCCAAGTTTGAGCACCCATTGCGATATTTATTAAGCACAAGAAGAACAGGAAAAGGAATAACTGGACCCACAATGTCATTATTGCCGTGCGGTGATGATTTCCTTGAAAAGAATGGAGGCAATTGAGGAAGTTCGGGAACAGCTAAAGACTCCAATGCCACCCTATTGTGATCCAGGTTTCCAATAACTTTATGGCATTCAGCACGACTCAAAAACGCCAACTGCAACAGTTCCATAGGTAAGTCAGCCCACATTCTTCTCCAAGCAACCTCATGTAAGCTTGCTGGTAGCTTGACATCATTAAAAACAGAAGTAACTTCAGGACAGGATCTTAGTTGACCAAATCCACAAGCATTTAATTTCTCACACAATAACTCATGCACTTCTGCGCTAAAAGGTTCTTTGTCATGAGCATCCTTAAAGTTTCTTTTTAGTTTTCTAACCAGGAAGCGAGTGAGTCCACCACTTGCATATGAGTCAAGGTAATCCAATTTTAGGTAGTTATAATTTTTTGGAAATTTGTAATCCTCATCACTCATGGGATACAATAAGTGTCTATTTAAACACAATACTTGATCAGGGCAATCTTCTAAGTTTCTGGTCGGAGCCCAAGAGGCATGATATCTCTGCAATTCAAACTTTCCCGATGAAGTAAGCCTTATCAGTGTAAAACCCCCATTTTCATCAGGTTCAGTGAGTAATGCAGCAAGTTTATTCCTTAAAATGCCAAATCCCAAAACTATCTCTTTCTTTTGCTGCCAATCAGTCCACTCAGGAAGTGCATCCTTCGAGAACTCTTTCCTTAAGAGACAACTTCCACAGTGACACTCATGACCAGACAAATTAATCTCAAGTGGAAGCTCCCAAGCACAAATGGCTGGGTTAATCGTTGAAGTAACAGACCCTTTGCGAAATGGTAATATAGACCCATAGCAGAAGATATTGAAATCACAATTCCAAACGGATCCTAACATAATACAAAACCCAGATTCAGAAGCCACCTTAAAATCATCCTCCTTCGAGTGGGACCTCAAATCTGACAACCTTAATACAGACATGAAGCTAGGCCCTTCAATCCCATGCACCCATTGCAAAATCGGCACCAAAGGCTTCCTCACATCACATAGAAGCAAAACACTAGTAGAAGCCACAGCAAAGTAAAAATTGTCCGGAGCAGCCCTTGACAACGCAAGAAACCGCTCATTCTCATCCGGAGCATACATTCGCAGTGTCTCGATATTCATCAAACAACTCACACTACACTCTTTCAGCCTCAAATCAACCAAGAAAACAGCATCCGAATGCGCAACAACCAAAATCCTGGGGTGCCAACTAAACTCACAACTCAGCCACACTTTACCCTCTGAAGAATCATTCCAGGGCACCTTCAACCTAGACCCCTTGAAACCAGCACCAGAGCCAAAACACTCCAAATCAAACAAAAACAAATGGCCACTCTCCAACAAAACCAAGCTCTCCTCCAATATATGAGGACTCCAACAAGCATGCGCCACAGGGCATGACTTAAACATCTTATCACCCAAACAGAGCACACTAGGTCTATCCAAAATTTGATTGTGCCTCACAACGAACCAATGAACGGAATACAGAGTAGTAGCCAGAAAATACCCGATAACTCCATCAACCTCGTCATAATCAGTAACAGGGTTAACAGAAATGTTCAAGATACGGTGCGAGGAGCCAGTAGACGCATAAAAAATGTCGCCATTAGTATCAAGCTGAGTATGGAAGCGAGAGTCCTCGAAGCGGAGCGTGAAAAATGCGAGCTTGTGGTCGTTGTCGCCGGTGGGAAATAAAATGAGGGCATAAGGGCGATGGGGGTAGGTGAGGAGGTGGAGGCGGTTGCGAAGGAAGGGGGAAGCGGCGTTGTTTTGTTGGGTGGAGGAGAAGAGGGAGGCGATGGAAGAAGCGGTGGATGGGAGAATGGAAGAAGGGTGGGAAGAGAGAAGAAATCGTGAAGGTAAGAGGTATGGAGTGTAGTGAAGAGAGGGTTGCAGAGAGGTGGAAGAGAAGATAAGGGAGAGCGAATTAGGGTTAGGGTTGAAGAGAAGAGGACCCAAAGGGAGAGAAGGGGAACCGGAGAGAAGAAGAGGAGCTACTGTAGAGCAACCCACTGGGAAGAATGATTTCCATTCTTCTGAGAGCTCCATTGCAATTGCACAATCCCTGTAACAGAATCATAAAAATAAGATTTTCAAAAAGAGTAAATTAATATTTTCGAAATTATTAATTCTAACTTGCATTAGGCTACATACAGAACCATTAAAACTTAAGAAAAATATATTTTCATAGACTTAAAATTTTTACCAGCTAGCCCATGGAGGCTTCAAAGTCAGTGCAAGCAAACGATGTTTTTAAATCTTTTTAATTTTACTAGCGGAAAACATGTGTGTATTTTTTTATTTTAGCAAAAATTTATTAAGTTATAAAAGCAAATAATTTGTATAACATTTTATAATTAAATAAGTTTTCATTAATAATTATTCAAATTTAAAAAGAGTATATATTAAGAGAATAAAATAATTAAATTTAGATTAGTGATTATTTGAAGGTAAAAATAAAAACATGACTATTTTAATTTAAGATAATAGTTAAAAAAAATTTATACAACAAAAAAAACTCCCCAATATACAATATAAATTACGTTAGCAAAAATTGTAATATTCTAATTTTTTTTTAACAACTACTAATAAAATAAGACGTTATAAAATTGATAAACAAAATAGATTTGTCTCCACTTAGCTATAGTATTAATAACATTATCTAAAATAAAATAACCATAATAATAATTATATTTATAAGCACTAAACTTAATCACTAGACAATCAAGAAGACATATGCAACATCATCATCCTCTACCCACAATACTTTAACACTTATCCCTCATATGCTTCCGCCAATAAAGTGATCATCATAAAAGAAACAAACAGCACACCAAGAACAACATAAGAGACAACAGGATAAGCTAGTGTTCAAAAGAAAACGTCATAAACAATTTAATACATCACATATTAGTTCAACATTAAAACATTCTATAACTTATATAAACATATAATCATTTGACCCTAGACTCAATTATCTGGATACAATGTTTTGACATAAACTTCAATAAAGGCTTGCACTCATAATAGTATTTATACTCTACAGAGTTATAAAAAAAGATAATTCGACCTATTACTCACGAGGTTAATATTTCACTCATAAGACTCAAAAGTTTAGGTAAAGACCTCCTGTCATTCTCTTTGTTACTACATTCATCTCTACATGAGTTGAATGATTGGTAAAATATCATGATACCTCATTTCAGAAATTTGTCTGTCAAACATTCACAACAAGTGTCTCAAACACAGAACTTCTCATTGAGATTCTTCTCACATTACATATAATCCATACTCACAATCACATTTATATAATTCATAAAACATCAATAATTGTAAATTTAAATATACTTTAAATTAATCAGAAAAACATAGAAAAAATAAACAAGCTAGAAATAAAAGGCGTCTAGCACCAGTTATATAGTGAAATTACAAAAAAGTAATATAAATGATTAAGTTGACTAGAAAATAATGGGACATCTTATATGATAAGAAGAGAAAACTTTTAATAGAAAAACCTATTTTATAACCATTGATGATTTTACCAAACATCAATTCAAGGATATAGCAGAAAGAAAAAACATCCATAGAAAGAAAAGAAATCTACTTATAAGAGCTTTTCCCATATCCGTGTAGATTTGACAAAGACACTATACTTAAGAAAAAGTACTTCCATTTTGACATGTTAACTTTACACTTAATCTTACAGTTCTAGTTTATGATAAGAAATGAAAACAATATTCCAAAATTTATAGACAATATCACAGTACTATCCTGCAAATAAAAACAAGTAAAACATGTTGTATATCCAATGAGAAGAGTAATATGGACAGCCAATAGGAAACTTGAATTCCCAAGATAGTCTGGATATTTTAATAAGTTAGTCGAAATAAATCATCAAGATATTTATCCTTCCTAATATTTCATCATCTCACTTAGGTGCTAGAAAACAGGGCAGATAGCATGGCAAGTTCCTTTGGCTTGGGATTTTTAATTTTATTTGACAAGGACACACAGGTGAAGGGGGAGTGATCTAGATTAGGAATTATTGGGCAATTGGAGTAGTAATGATGATGACAAAAACAAATAAACACTTGGAAGTGGTTGCTTATTTTAAACTAAATAATATTGATATGACTACTATAGAAACAGTAACTACTATAGAAACAATATCTCTTCTATCAGTAAAAGCATTCAAAAACTTTACTGACCTTAATCAGAAGCTGATTTACTACGCTGTCGTGAACTCCAGTACCATCCCGAGTTGAACCCCTTGACTGCACATGACATGAAAAGAAACAGAGTGATTATAGTACCACACAAATCATCATATACAATACTCATGAACATGACTACTCAAGAAACTACATATAAAATGCATTGAGATTATTCTGAGATGTTTGCATTGAGAACAAGCCAGCCAGTTCCAGATCCAGATATAGTCAAACTCCAAAAGATTTCCACACAAAATCAGCTGAATTATGGACTCTATTCTTGGCTTATCCTCAATAGAAAAGGTAAAAAAAGGTGAAGTTATTCAGAAAAGGCTCCCACGTTCTATACATCGCTTTCTAAACACAAAAGATTAGCTTTACTGCAAATTTCTATAACAGTTTTTTGTGTTTTTCAACTTTCTTCTCTTTTACTGCAAATTTTTTTCTGCTTTTTAAATTAAGTTTATCTTATGAAAACTGTTAACAAATAATTATTTTACTAAGGAAATATTCTTTTTTTAGTTTGAAGCAAATACATCAAAAGCCTTGAAGTGGATGTAACTTCCAAGACATTATTCATAATCATTGTTAAAAGTTTGATGCTGTTGAGAATGTCTGAATTAGTATTCGAAGGGGCTTAGCTATTGAACTTAAACTATTAAAGAGGAACTGGATCTCATTACATTGTAAATTTGCTTAAGACTCATAGATTATTTTGAACCCAAAATTCAAGATCTGCATGAATTCTAGAAAAACCATAAATTCATCTATGAATGGTTCAATGTGTTAAGTACCTGTTGGCACAGCGCCAATAATCTCTGGCTTATAAATATTGGTTATAATTGCTCCTGGATGAAGAGAATTTGCTGTAATATCTACCCTATTTTCCTGACCAATATGCAATGAGTAATATTAGATATAGCATAGACAATAATGAGGAAAAATCAAAAAGCTTTGCTTACAAACAGAAAAACATTAAAAAAAAGAGAAAATAACAGTGAGCAAAGTAAACAATGGTATGTTAGGATCAAAAATGGTCTTTGATTATCAGACGAACATTTCTGGTTATCATTAGAGCACTGTGCACAAGACAAATACAGCAAAAATTAGATCCAAGTAGTTACATAAATAGTTTGTCAGCTCATGATAACATGCTAGAATTCCTTTGAGCACTAATGAACATAGTAAGATATAAGAACAAAGTTGGTGAAATGCAAATTTCATATATGCAAGCATCCTAACAGTGCAAAACAGCAAAATTGGAAACCAGAAAGTTCAATTTAGACTTGGTTCTGCATTGAAAATCTCACACTGAATAGAAATAGAATTAATTTATAATATCCTTAAAAATAATATAATTTTTTGTTCAAAGTAAACCAATAAAATATAGGATAAGAAAACAGAAAACATATATAAAAGAACAGTTTGATTGAAAAAAAAAAAGCTATCAAAACATTTGTGAAAACCCAAAAATCAATATGAAAGTTCAGAATCTGTTCCTAAAAAGTTTAGAGAAATTAATTGAAGATAATAATGCCAAGCCAAATCTTAATGCCCATCAATAACATAATCAGCTACAAGATAGCATTATGGTAAAAACAATACTCCATATTAATCATTTTACAAAACATATTTTATGTAATGTGGGGATACCACGGTCACTATAAGCTTCAAAAGTTTGCTTTCATTATCTGATACGACCAGAATAATCCACAACCTCTACTTAGCTACCCAATTTGATGTTTCATTTAGCATTCGCTTAACCAAATATAACAGTATCAACAGGAGAATTAATGCAAAACACTAATCTGTGCCTCTGTGTGTATAGAGGAAGTGTGTATACACATTGCTATTAAGAAGACATCAAAGTTATTGGCAGAAGAAGTTGTTGCCTACCTCAGAGAGTAATTACGAAACAAAAACCCTTACTTCGAAAGGGGAACGAACACGCAGCTACACTTGCAGCATCAACCACATCTACCTCGGTTAGCTCCTACCTCCACGGGTCGAATCACTGTTTGGCCGGAACAAAAACTGAGGAAACCGAATTCAATCGGTGAAAAATGAAGAAAAAGGTAAAACAATCGGTCAAAAGGTGAGAAGATGAAGATACGAAGAAACCCTAGCAGTTGAGGGTGAAAGATGCTTACCGCTTGAACTGTGGCGAGAGCCTTCGATGATGGAGACGAGAGAAACCCTCTTGTGAGGGTACGCGAATGAGAAAATTTTTAAAGTGAGTGCAATGCAAGTGAACGGCGGAACGACAGTGAATGGTTCAGTGAACGGCGGATGATGGAGAGTGAAGAAGAGAGGAAGTGAGGAAGAATCGTTTAAAATTAAAATATAATTATTTTATTTTAAAAATAACAGTTACTTAAAAAAATAGAAAAAAAATATATGTATACGAAAAGCAAATTTTCTTCATATATAAATATAAAGTATAGATTTTGAAATTGTGATTTCAAACTTGATTTCAATTTTATTTTAAATTATGTGTGGAAACACGTTTTTCTCTCTCTTTTTTTCTTTTAAATATGATTTATTTTTTTTAACTTTTTTTGTTTAATTTCATTTTTTAATGTGTTAGTTGATTTTTAGAAATGGTTTTAACCGGCATTGGAAATTAAATTTGTGTTTTTGGTTTTTTTAATTAACTTATAATAGTTATAACTGTAAATAAAGGTAGTATGTTTTATTCTCTTTTTTTTTCAAGGTTTAATTATGTTTTGAATATGATAAATTTGAGAAATTTTAAATTGAGTTTCTATTAAACTTTTGTAACATATTGAATCTTTAAAATTTTAATTTTTTTAATTAAATCTTTCTAGATAAATATTCATAGTAATTATTTGATGTAAACCCTCTTGCTTGATCATATTATTTAGAAGTAGTTACATAGTATTTAATTAAAAGATATTATGAAGATAAGATATCCATTAAAAATTTGTTATATTTAACGAGACAATTTAAAATTTAATTAAAATTATAGTTTATGAAATTATAAAATATAATATAAAAAACTAAAAATATAAAATATTTAATTATAAAATTATAAAATATAAACAGTAATGTCAAGGTTGTATGTTTATTGTTCATGAATCTGTTTTTTATATGCGAGAGTCAAGAGACTTTAACTCCACCACAACTTCTACTCTATCATCACAAATTCACACAAGTCCTTTAAACCTTAATATCGCATTGTGGAGGACTGAAGTAAGATTGACATGATGAATGATCCAACAATCAAACTTGGAAGATTGCTCTGATTTGGCTAACTTTTGATCTAGTGTCTGTGTTAGTTCGGGGTCAAAACTCACAAGATCGTGCAATCTTGTCATCTTACTCGCGATCTTAACAACATTGTTCTCGATAATACATTGATCAATTTCAAGTATTTCACCAATACAATACAAGTTACACATAATTATGCATACTACACAATTTCAAAACTCAAATCAACAATTCACACATATAATTCCATGTAATTCATCATAATAGAGCATATAAATGATCATTCACAACTTAAAACACCAATATCACGTTTTAACAACATCAATTTATTAACTTAACATGAAAGTACTAATTTATCTCCTCTCACCTTTAAAAGATAACCCAACAATTCTAATAATCTAAAATTCTTTTAACTTCACATAATATTCTCTCTACATATAGAAATATCACAAGAATTATCAGGACATATGCAAGAAAATAAAAAATTAAAAAGACACATGCAACATAAATAAGAAATAAATCAAGAAAATGACTTAAATTAAACCTAAAAAATTAATCGATCCAAAGTAAAAAAACTTATTATGAGAATCAATCATACCATCTTGATTTTACAATCAGATATGCAAAAAGGAAAGTAGGCTTGATAAAAGCCATAAAATTCTAAAAAAATATTTATAAAGATTGTATTTTAAAATAATAAAACTCATATATAACAAAACTATTTATATTTAATTATTTTAATATTAAAATTATCAAGTCTAACTTTTTTTAAAATTATATCAATTTTAAAATATTATTTTCTATATCTTTATAATAATTATAACAATAATTAAGTTTTATTATAAAATGATATTATTGTATATGAAATCAAATGTTTACAGTTTATAGAATCCTATTAAATGATAATAAAAATTCACAATATTATTATTATAGTTATTATGAATATTATATTTTATTAATATTGGATTTATTAATATTAATTATAGTTATAATAATTGTTTCGGTTATGGAGGTGAGTTCACTAAAGTCCTTCACAATTTTGCCTTTTTGCCGTCTGGTCTCGTTTCAAGCTCCGCTGGCTTGCTCTTCGAGGGAACCTGTCAAAGATCCTACAAGCAACTTATCTACCACTTACCTTTAACATGTATTTATAGTTTTCGTCATGGGCTTGAAATTAGTGAAGAGTTAATCACGACCCAATTTTAGCCCAATGACTCTAATCGTTGTTTACCTTAATCATGATCTTAATGATCTAGAGAACTTACCGGCCGGTCTTAGTATATCCGTCCGGTTAGGTTGATTCAGCTATGTCTTTTTTGGATCGTTCGGTCTGTATGTTACAATAATAATAATTATTATTATTATAATTTCAACTAATTCAATGTACAAACAAGAAAAATCCTTTTATTAATGTTATAAGAAAATCCTCAATACTGTTATGCATACAACCAGCACAAGGGCTACCTCTAATACTAGGACGAGTGCACGTGAAAACTACCACTGCACACCATTTTGCTTTCAAAAGATCATCGGTTGCATTTTCTCATCTTATCCAAAACTCTTCAAATTTTGACACAATGAACCGCAACCAAACAATATAACAATATAAGATATCTAGATATTACATTAACTCAAAATTTTAAAATAAATTATTTGTAGGTCTTATATATTACTGATCTCATTTATTTTTATTCAATATTATACTCAAACTCACTTGAATCCTGACCATAGTTAATATTTTTGAGTAAGTTTAAGCATTGTTATATGATTGATATCATAAATTGATCTCAATCCCAAGGCTTCCTTCTGGAGTATGTTCAGAAATATCTATATGTTTTTCATATGCAAAAAATATAAGTGTACCGTACGGTTCCTTAGTACTATCGGGTCGAGTGACCAACCACCCAGGCCGACCACTCCCTAGGTCGACCACCTCAGGCCGATCACTCCATGGCGACCACTTAGGGCGACCATCTAGACCGACCACATGGTTAAATTATAAACGATAATAACTCATTAAGCGCCTAATGCCCTTAATGTAGATTAAGGTGTGATTGGATCGTCATTAGGTCAGCGAAAGGTAAATGTCCATCACAACTAGTATAAATAAAGGTCTTAGGTATGACTTTACGATCACGATGCACAATATATGCATTACTTGTTGTGTCAATCACTCGGTTACATTATTAACTTGAGCGTCAGAGTGCCTTTAACAAGTATCTGTCCACCCGGCTTGGACAAAGAGAAGGGAGAATGAGCAACATAACTTAGGGGATGGAGGACAACTAGGGAGTCTGTACGGTCTTCAACACAACCTAAAGTGCTTTGAGCAAGGTCCGTCCGGTTTTCAAGACAACCTGGAGTGCTTTAAGTAAGGGACTTCAATCCTATACCCGAAAAAATAAGTAATATCATAAATCAGAATAGCATTTGCAGATATGCACTCAAATATGTAGTTGTAATTTCTTCTTGTGTGAGACCATACTACATAATTACCTCAAATACATAATATCACTCAAATATATAATATCAGTGTTGGATCGAGATTAAGTCTTTCAGTATCAAGTGTCTTTTTACTCTTAGTTTAGCTCACAACTTAGTTTTATAGATGTCTTTACAACGTTCGGTGTGTTCAGATATCACGTTTGGTGTGTTCAGATATAAGGTGAAGAAAATATTCTGATGTTCAAGTTAATATTTATCCAAATAATTTTGAAATAAATATATAATAAAAGTGATTAACTATTTGAATATAAAACCTTATTTATAAACTTTTGTAATGAATTCAAATTAGAGTTAACGTAACTAGATCTATATATCCATAACTTGTTTTAGAATTAACTTAATTAATGATCGACTGTTTTGTTGCTTGTCGTCACTGCCTACAGTCGTACAATCAGTATTATACTAGTGTTCAGTAACGTCAACACACTAAGGAAAACAAGTAGAAATATGATAACAACTCACTACTTAACATATATTACCATTCCATTATTTAGAAGAAAATATTTGTTGCTGGTTTACGTTTCCATAGGATATACATGAACTGAGAAACGATGAAACAAAATGGTGCTGCAGAAAGCCATAACATGAATAACTAAGACATCAACAGTGCAAATCAGTCCTTGCATTAGATGAAACCATTAAAATCTAATATCTGTTAAATTAATCCTCACATAGTAACCTAGATTATTCTTAATAGGTAACCTAGATTTTGCTTTTTCGGCAATGTTCCAGCTCCATGCAGTCACTACTCGAGATTCCCATTTGTAGCTTCATCACATTTGCTGGTATCATTTCCAAGTACGATTACATAATATTGATTAGATAATATTATTATAGTTTTGAAATATTGTTCGCTTTAGAATTAAAAATTTCATTATAATTTTATCTTTAAATATTTTAAAAAATTAAAGAAGAAAGAAATATTTAAATTTTTATTAATTTTGAGTGTTAAATATTGGGTATATCCGAATAGCTTGTATTCCATCATAGTGGTAGTAATAAGTACATTAATGACTGCAATTTATTAATTACATGATGCTTGGAGTAAAGTGTGGACAAGTGAAATGAAAGCAAAATTAAATACATTTGAATGAACATTGAAATATATTAAATTTCTTCAGTTGTATAGTTAAAAGTAATGTTGAGAAGTAATTATGACAAACCTGTGACAAGTAGGAAAAATAGCTTGGTTTGATTTTAAATTCTGTGGCAGTTAGAATTTACTTCTGCATAAATAGTTGGAGATGTTATTATTCAGGACCATTCTCATATCAAAATCATAAATGTGCTTGGGTGAGGACCATTTTCACGTGTGATGCTCCAAGAACATGCAATAATTATTTTTCATTGTGTTTGGTAAGAATGAAATGAAAAAAAGTATTGCAGTGTAACTTTTTTATTAAGAATTTTGGAGGGAAAAGAGGGATTGTGGCAAACCAAAATCCAACACAATCAGCCCATAATCAAGCCGCCAAACACTGGCCCCAAGCCATCAACCACCAGTGATTCAGATAACTTAACGAGGCTTTTACTTTAAAAGGTTTAAGTAATTGATTAATTAATTATATTGGATAATCATCTTTATTACATGATGATCTAATAGTTACTTAAATCTGCCGTGGTGAATGATTATAACCAGTATCTGTTGTTGACTGATATCATGCAACTACCTTTTCATAGTTTCCTTTTTTCTTTTCTGAATGATAGAAAAAACCCTGCAATAGCAGACCAAGGCTAATGTGTTTAAAGTACATAATTATTTCCTATAAATAATGAAAAAGAAGCTTCAAAATATATGGTTGAAAGTAAACTAGATTAATTTAAAATAAAAAAAGTTGAGTATCTGTTGACCAAAATAAAATAATAAGTTTTCAAATTAATGTGTAAAGATCTTTGTATTCATTAATACTATAAGTGGATTTCTTTTACAGTCTTTCTATTGTTAAAAATAATGTAAAACCAATTAAAAAGTATATAAAAAAAAATCACTGCTCACTTTAATTTGGATATGAAAACTCAATTTTCACTCACCAAAGGGTTGTGACTTAAAATGCGGAGCCGAAAACTAAGTACATCTGCATTTGCTTGACATATGCTTATGAATTGCACAGAAAAGATGAGATGATAAGTAGATTAAGATTTCATTATTTGTAGGATTGAGTATGGTTGTGAATATACATATTTATATTATTAGTAGTAGTAGTAGAATTACATATAAAAGGCGATTTGATGGTATTAGTTGGAAAAAAATGGAAAGAAAAGAGGAACGTGGAAAATGGAGGTGTCTCCATTAATAAGAATCAACGAAAATGTCAGGTGAAGTGTGATGATCATCATCATATACAGCTTTAGCATTAGGTGAGGGAAGAAAGGGTGGAGTGGTACACCTCAGCAACGCCCAATTAACGCCGTCAAAAAAAGAGTGTTGCTTGATCGCAGAAGCACCCATCAGGGACCCTAGCCGCTTGCCGGGGTCCTTAACCAGCAGCTGCGATATAAGGTCTTTCATGGCGCCCGAACACGCCGGTTCCTTCGGGAACTCAAGGGCTCGAGCCACGATGTTCGCCAGGGTCAGCTCGTGGTCCATGCCCTTGAACGGTGTCACGCCGTAAAACAGTTCGAACATAAATATCCCCAAAGTCCACCAGTCCACCGGACTACCGTGGCCCTCACCGGACACGATCTCCGGTGCCAAGTACTCGTGGGTCCCGACGAATGACATCGACCGAACGTTCATGGGCTCCGCCACGAACGCAGGCCCGCTACGGAGCTTCTGCTTCTTCTTTCGCTTGCGTTTTGGCTGGAAACACGACGCCGTCGGGACTATGCAGTTCGGGATTATGCACGAGGACGACGACGCCACGCGCGCGCCTTCCACGTGGCAATGGTTGCGCGTGGGAAGGGGGTTTTGGTCGGAGATGATCTGAGCCGTTGATGTGGAATCGTCGCATTTTAGTGAGAGATCGAAGTCGGTGAGCATGATGTGGCCGTCTGATCTTATCAAGACGTTTTCGGGCTTCAGGTCGCGGTAGATTATCCCCAACATGTGGAGATATTCAAGTGCCAACAACACTTCCGATGCATAGAACCTGTGATTAACACCATAATTATTGAACAAGATTGGTTAAAATGACTAATCACAACTTTTGTTTGTTTGCAAGACAGGAAATGTGGCTTGGTTTTCAACTTGCCATGTGTTGTGCGACATTTTTGGGACAACATCGATAATCTCCATGCAAATGGAAGAAAATAAGAGAAGTCAACGACACAACCATATGCATGTTTAAGAAAAAAAGTCTTAATGTTTCATGTGAGAGGGAGACGTGCACATAATGACAAGAGAACAAAAGCAGTTAGTAAAGTGACTCTTCATGCAAAGGAAACATTTTCTTGTAATTTCACCCACAATAAAAATCAGGGGTAGTTGCACATGTCTCTGAAAGTTTCAGCTTTGTTTCCATTGATCTGTGCTGTGCTGTTTTCTAACACGTAAAAGCCTGCTCAATCAAAAGCAGAGAAGGAAGAACGAAGAAAATGAAAGAAACATTTTGACATGCATTGGAATCTTTTGAATCCTTGCCTAACAGACAACCTATTACCATCATTTTTTTTTTCTTTTTCTTTATCTCACCATATGGGAACATATGAGGGAACATTCAAAAAGCAAATTCCATTACATCACACAAAGATTAACAAACTAATTCATTGATTAATTAATTAATTAATTATACTCTGCACAGATATTTAATCAGGAAAATCCCATATCCCCTGGCCAAGGGGATTTATTTCCATAACAGGGACCACTGCAAGATTTTGCTCTCAATCAGTTCACTAATTTTAAGAAATAAAACGCAGAAATCCCGCAGAAATTATGAATCAAGTTTAAAATGTTTTATCTTATCCCCTAGATAGAGAAAAAAGCACGAAGATTCGTCAACAGGGGTAGATTCTCCCGTAAGAAAAAAGCTATGAACTTTTTCAGGTTAAAAAACTATGCGTAGTCCCCACAAACCTGTAAAATTTACATTAAGAAAATAAAAGATGGAGTAAAATTTATCCACGACTTCGAAGGGTGATCATGCGCACCTTATGGGTACCACAAAGTTTATGACAAAAAATTTGAACTACCAGCGTCCTTTGTCGTTTTGACTTTGAAAGTAATTTTACATAGAATGCATAGGCAATCACACCATCACGTGCCGCCATTTTCAAATCACTTCTCCAAAACGTCGTCATCATCACATTCTTAATTTCCTAAACCTACTCTAATATTACTCTAAGTGTTCTTTGTTTAAAATTAATCCACACTTCTTAACAAAACAGTTTTTGTAATAACTGTTTGGTTTGGTTGGTTAAGTTGTAAAAGTGAGACTTTAATATTTTTAATAAATGAAAAAAACACTAGATTAAAAATTAAAATGCATAATCAATTCCCTAATTCCGTGTTAATTCCTTGTGTGTCGATTGGGAAAGAAAAATTCTAATTTCACCTGAAAGCTTTCTACCATTTTCAAATGTAGTGGCCTTTTAGGAAAAGCACGTAATTTTGCTTAATTGAAGGTGGAAACCCATAATAATACTTTAATTGTATTTAGAATTTAGAATTATAATTTATATTAAATAATATTATAACTATTAATTGATATGATTGGTGAATGAATATTTTAACCCGAGGATTCTTCCCTCCAGAACAAAAAACCAAACAAAAAAAATCAGAGATTGCAATGATTTCACTGGAAGGAAACGGCGGGCGCACCTGACGGCGGATTCGAGGAAGCGTTTGTTGGGGAACCGCTGGCGGAGGACGTGCAAGTCACCGCCGGGACAGAAGGGCGTTAGGAAGCAGAGCCATTTGGGCGCGTGGATGGACGCGTACAGCGTGGGCAAGAAAGGGTGGTCCAACATTTCGAGAATTTCCCTTTCTGTCTTCGCTCTGCCTTCCTTGTTCCTCCTCGCCAAGTCCTCCTTCTCCATCACCTTAGCCGCGAACACGGCGCCGCCACCTTCTTCTTTGGGCTCCGCCAAATAGACGGCGCTCATGTCGCCGGAGCCGAGGCGGCGCGTGAAGCGGAGGTGCGAGAGGGCGAGGGGCCTCGTGCGGTGGATGAAAGAGGCGCAGGGGTCGGAGGAGGGCGCGTGAGGCTTGGCGTTCGGGATTGGCGCGTGAAGGAAGTGGGAGGAGGTGGAGGGCGTGACGGTGGTTGTTTCTGAGCTGAAACTTGTGCTGCGTTTGGTAGTGGTGGTGGTGGAAGCGAAGCTGAGACTGTGAAGGTCGTCGGCTAGATCCTCTGCGTCCATGGTTTGTGTTTGGGAATAGAAATGAAGATGAGAATGGAAGAAGAAGATGAAGTTGAAGTGTACGTGAGTGTGCGTGTGAGAGAGAGAGAGAGAGGTTGTGATCAGAGAAAGAGAGGGTAATTGTCGGTTAGATCCTTTCCTTTTTTATTTTCCAGAGCCACACGCGGCTTTCTATCTCGAAAGGGTTGGGCCGAGAATCTGGGCTTGGCCCACCTTCAAACATTATAACAAAAATACCTAAATTTTGAAAAAAGTCAAAATAAATTTCTCAAATATCAAATAAGTTTTTTTAGACTTAATAGCTTATTGTTTTAATCCTTAAAACACATGTCAAAATTATCTTTTAAGGAGTTAACTTTATAAATATTATATTAAATTTAGTTTTTTTTCTTTTTACTTCAGATATTATTATGACAGTGTATTCTCCTTGTAGAAATGTCTCCTTTAAAAGTTTAAATACGTTTCTAATTTTATTTTAAATCATTGATTTAGAATTTTGATTTTAAAAAATACTTTTATTTTTCATTTTCAAAAGAAAATCAAATTTTATTTGTTGGTTCATGTTATTGCGTAACATATGTTAATGATTTTTGTGTTTATTTAGCAGAAGTTTAGTCAGTAGTGTTTGTGGTATAATCTTAATATATGTTTTTTTTAAATCCTAATCAGAAGTTGTTTATTCACCTCGAAATCAATTTAAAGAAATGAAAATGGTAATTTTAAATTTTAAAATTTTTACAAACAAAACGATTACAAAATGGAAATTAAATTTTGTTCATTTTTAGGAACTTAGCCATTTTAGAGTTGTAGACATAAAATAAAATAAAAATACATTCATTTTATGAAAATAAAACAGAAAATCTTAAAATAAAAATTAAAAAAGATAATCTCAGTACAAGGTAATTAAAAAAAGAAGTACCTTCCTATTCTCTAACATTTAGACCATGTTTTCAGTAAACCTCTATACATGTTTATATAAAAGAATCATATATTAAAGTGAACTGTATATAATTTAAAATCCTATAATTTTAACTTAAGGATACGATAATAGTTCTTAACTAGAGTAAGAAGGAGAAGCAGTTAAGCAATTGCATAATATTAATTTACCGAGGAAGAAAAGAATGTTGTTTGTAATTAGCATAGAGGGTACATGGAGCAACAAAATAACAAATAAAACTACATGATTTAATTTGAGTTTCACTTACAACATTTAGGTGTCTTTTCTTTGTGAAGGAATGATTTGGAGAAGAGTGAGTAGATGTATTTAAGCATAAATTAATTATTGTTTATTCGAATAGATCTTGAGGCGAGTAAGAGTCAATTTAGAAATATTGTGAGAATTATGGTAGGATTTGTAAAAATTGAAGATTACCAAATACTCTTAGTTATTAAAGTAATATAAAATGATAATTGTTATTGTTATATTTAATTGTAAAAAGGTTTATAAAGAGAAAAAAATTAAAATTAATTATTAAAATTAATTTTAGAAATGTAAAAAAATTGTAATTTAGTAAAATGAAATAATTTTTTATTTTAAAAATGTATATATATTACTCTTCAATACAATACAAGGTTCAGAAATTATTTTGACATTCATAAAATGCTTTGCAATCTACATGACTAATAACAAAGGAAACGAGGTTGTATTGTCATCTAGTACATCGTTAGATAATATTCAAGCACTTGGGCTATGTATAACATCACACTCTTACCAAACTTTATAGTTAGCAAAATACATGTTATTTATATAATCATCCAACAACACTGGAAAGTTGGAACTGAATAAGCCACGCAGAAGCGAATACAACCACACACCATGGTGAACGAAAGGCTATAATCGAAGAGAGAGGGCGCCAAAGTCGAATACAAGTTGGTGTTCAATTCCTTCTACGTGCTGGAACCGGATACAAGAGCTTTGGAACCAAATACAAGAGCTCTGAATGAACCAAAATCACGCTTCTTCAACCCCTACTTCAACCTTTCTTCTTCATGTTCTCCATCTTCAACACATGTTCATGGCAGCAGCCACATATGTACGAAGGGCAAAAATGACTTTCACTCTCAATTCACTCCAAATCGCACCATATCAACGAGTGATAGAAAAAGCGTTCATCTAACAAATCCACTCAATTATGTCTTTGCAAAACTCCTACAGCGAATACAAAAAATCTCTCAAATCAATTTTTGCTTTTCGTCTTGAACAATAGAATCTGTTCAAGTGAACATAGTGTTAAGAATCACGCAAAACATCTTACATGAAAGATAAATAAATATAAAAAAATATTAAGTATAATTAAAAATAAAATGTCAAAAAAATGAGTTTAAATTTGATTTAAACACACGGATTTTAAGTGTTAAGCCGTGTTAAGTTGTAAAAGGTTCATGTTTTTATTAATATGAGTCAAACTCAATTTAGTTCATTTAATTCATCAATTAAACATATTTTAGTGTTTGAAAGTAGACTAACATTTAACTTATCTATCAACCATAACAATTTTATTATTTTAAATACTAGAATATGATTCAATAATATTTGAATTTATTTGTCAATTAAATTATTTATTTTTAAAAATTGAGTTTATTCAATCCATTCTAAATGTAATGTAATAATTATATAAGATAAATTTGAAAAATAAAACATGATTAAGTAATTTAAGTTACCAAATAAAAAAAAATTCATTAAAAATAAGTTAAAATATTATTTTTAAACTTTTTTTTTAGTTAACCGGAGATGAATCAACGTATATGAATTAGATTATTTCACTTTGACACTCTTAAATAAATCAACATATATAAACTATATTATTTCTCTTTTTGACACTCTTAACTAAAAAGTTTCACATTAAAAACAATGTCTTAATTTTTCTTTTATAAATTTATTCATGAGTAAGTTATTAGTATCAAGTTACATAACATGTATTTTTTTTTCTCACTTTTTTCTCACATTGTTATTGTTTCGGCAGGATTTAGAACCCTAATCCAAAACATTCAAAGTTGTCTGTTCCGATGTCCAGTTGTGTTTTCTTCTCTCTTCTCCTTGTCCAAGCCGCGGGAGAGGGTGCCTGCAAAAGACACTGCGACGCTCAAGTCAGTGACTTTGCGTAATAAGCTTGTAATCAAGATTTAGTTATCAGAATTCAAAGTTCAGTCAAAAGTTACCTGTGTTCTTTGTGATACAAATATTTATAAATTATAATAAGCCCGTTAGGTCTGACTCATTAATCACCCATAAATGAGATTATTAATTGTCAATAAATGACAATTATTTTCATTAACTTCCCGACAGTTATTACTATTGATTACCTTAACGACTCTTTTTACCGATCGAATCACTGATCTAAGAGATATCATCGGTCGACCGATTATTTTGCACCTTTACCGTTTAGTCGGCTATGAGCCCATAGTAACCGTTATCATAAAATCTTTTCAATAAGTTTGTTAAAAAATCTCCAACATATATGCCATCAAATTTATGTTATCAAAAGTCTGGCTATATTATAATATTACAGTATTATAATATTATAGCATACCGTATAATTGTCTAGTTAGTAACAGATCAGACAATCAACTATGAGTAAAGTGTTCGAACAAATCATCATCAAGTCCAAATGACGGTGAATCAGAACAATTAATCAAAAACAATTAATTCTAATCAAAATAACTTAAAATAAAATATGATTACTAATAATTGGACTGTTTATCAATAATTAAACTGTAATTAGGTCGTGATTGATTAAAAATCTATTTTAAAATCTATAAATAAAAATATAAGATAAAAAGGTAAGTGTTATATTTAATTCACCATTAATATTTAAACGGTTAAACTTTTATATAATTTTAACATGTATTTTGCATATACTTTCGAAATTGTTTTTGACAAACAACGACTTTGAGCAAAAGACCATCTTTGAACTACTTTAGACTTCGATCTAATCTCTAAAAACATAATATTATGAAAATGAAAAAAAATAAAGAACATTGATGTTGGATATTTCATACAACTGTAAAGGTTAGGTGAGCGTTAAAACATGAAGTAAATAAGCTCTGCATGCAATGCATTGTCATTTACTGTTCTCACGTGCATGAAGAAGCACCAGTATCTTCAGATTTAGGGTTCATTTATATTTTGTCTTTATAAGAGTTTTAATGTTAGTAACACTTAATTTTAATTTTTTTTATCTCTTATTTTAAGTTTCACGTCTCTAACATGCAAAAGTAACTGTATATGATAGTGAACACAATGGAAGAAAAAAAAAATGGCATTATTGCATTTTCATTCACAAAGCAAAATGTAGATTTAATTCATTTTACTTTGTATATTATATAAATTTTATAAATAATATATATATATATATATATATATATATATATATATATATATATATATATATACCTGTATCATTTATTTATTATTGTGTTTTTATGTTGTTTATTTATTAATCATTTATAATGCATTTGTTATGGTTTGCTAACTTTATTTTTTTGAGTGTCTTTGGAGACACGTCACCCTATGACGATAAATAAATGAAATGCAGAAAAAACATCACAAATTACTATGTACATAAGTAGAAATCAAAGTTAAAGAGTACATGATCATATATGTAAAGGAATAAATTTTAAGAATGGATTAAAATGTACGTTTGAAAACTTATATTTTTAAAATGATAAAATATAATGACTTATGGGAATGAAGTATAAATTTAGAGTGCATGTTCATGCAAAAAATAAATTTAAGGATTAATTAAGACAAAAAAAAAATTGGTGTTTATTGTTAAAAGAGGTTTTGTTTCCTAATTAAATTAGAATGACTAAGAACGC
Source organism: Vigna angularis (assembly GCF_016808095.1). Lineage (NCBI taxonomy): Eukaryota > Viridiplantae > Streptophyta > Magnoliopsida > Fabales > Fabaceae > Vigna > Vigna angularis. Next base: position 32,503,469 of record NC_068974.1, on the reverse strand, counting down.
TTAACATTTTTTTTCCCGGAATTTGAAATTAAGAATGTTTTCTTTTATGTTTAGTTTATATCTTCAAAATTAATATTATCATAAAACTATTGATAATGTTTTGTAGTTAGATTTTCTCAAAATTATATGAAAATTGGAGTTAAAAAAATTTCATTGCAAAAAAAACATCGTATTATTTTATTACCAAATTTAATATGGTAAGTAATAAAATGTTTTTCGTCAAAATATTATGTTATATATATCATAATTTTATATTTAGTGAAAAAAACATTTTATTAATGAGTTCCTAGTAATTTTTGTCTTTTTATTTGTTTTATTAATATTGTTTTCTAATTTTCATTTTCATAATTCTTAAAAATAGTTTTATGATCCGTTTGAAAATAGATTGTATATTTGCTTTATTTATGTGACTTGTATACATTTACATTAGTAAAATATTAAATACAACACAACAAAATTTATAATTTAATTTTGATTCATAAATTTAGTTTGATAGATCTTAAATTCACAAACTCCTTTACGAGTCTATATCATAAATGAATGGACAAAAAAAGTAAAACAAAGTGAAGAAAAAAGGTTGCTTAGGTGAAATAATATAAAGTGAATCGAAAATAAAAATAAAAGAGATAAATCTTATTTGGTGTGAAAGAAAATAAAAGGTAACTTTTTATGCCATTTCCACAATAGCATTTTATGAGTTATGATATAACATCAATATAATTGTGAAGGTAATTTTTTGAAATAACCTTTCTTATTTTTAATCCTACAATATTACAAAAGTCTACTAAAATAATAAGAAACACTTATATTTCAATTGTGATTTTAGTGTTTCTTTGATTTTGACTTTAATTTTTATTATCAAGTGAGAGGGATTATTTCAAACGCTTTTCTGTTATTAAAGTTAATGATTTAAAAGGAATTTGAAATTAAAAGATTTCACTGAGTAAGATGATTTAATTTATATTTTTGTGTTTTTCAATATATTCTAACTATTATACATATTACTGATATTTTTTATTACTCATAAAAAAAATATAATTGTTCTTGTGGTTCGTTGTTCCTTTCTTCTTCTAGCTTCTTTAAACTTTCATATGTATAAAATGAACCTTCTAATTAATTTTTGTATCGTCTTTTGTGTAAAAATACTTTCAACATATTTATCCAATAATAATATAAATACATTTCCTTTATAGTAATTTTCTTACCATTATTCCTTCATTCTTTCTATTATCAATATTAAAAGGCATTTTTTTTTCATACATTATTATTTAACCACTATCATTTTGGTTAATTTTATCCTCAAAATTATTTTTCACACTTTTTTTTCAAGTGTTTAACGTGTTAAATTTATAATAAAGTGATTATATGTTAAAATTAAGAATACTAAATCGACATTATTGGTTGAATCTTAGTAAAACAAATGTTATTTAAATTTTATTTTATTTTTTGTGTTAAATATATTTTTAGTTTTAAAATTTGAATATAAAATTAAAACTCATTGTTTTAAACTTTAATATATTTTGATCTTTATATTTAAAAAAATGGTTAAATATGTTTTTCGTCCCTTAAGTATCACACGATTTTGGTTTTAGTCCCTACTTGAAACTTTGATGGTTTTTAGTCATCATAGTATTGAAACTATTAGTATTAGTCCTTAAAATTGGACGGCGTTAACTTTTGCACAAACGTGGCAAACGACGAGCCACTTCCCTTTTTACTCTCTGCCACGTTGCTTTTCTTTTTAAAAATTGATTGCCATGTTACCACTGACCATTCCAAGCTCGTGAACGTCCAACCCTTCGTCACCGGTTACCGCTTCGGCTTCGTCGTCGTCGCACACAATGGAAGTCCAGATAAAGAGCCAATTGCCCTGGGATGAAGTAGCTGATTGAGAAAATAGCAGAGCACCTTGCAGAGATGACATGGGAGGAAATTACAACCAAGGAACACCAATCTTACAACATCAACCCAAACGAGCAACTATTGTATGGATGGCATATATGTGTAGATAAAGGAAAGAAATCATAATTATTGATTTGATTTAAAGAAATCAATCAAAATCATATAAATTCGATTTGGTGTAATTAGGATCTGATTTAATTTCATTTTGCTTTTAGATTAGATACCACCCCAGAATCAGGAATCGCAATCACAACGGCAGAGGAGGACTTCCTCGACCTCTCTCAAGCCTTTAGCGATTTCTCCGCATGTAGCAATGACATCTCCGGTAAGCTGTACCGCCTTGCGACACTCCCATCACCGGAATGCGTGCAGAAGAACAATATATCTGGAGAAGTGGAGCCGGAGCCCTGCACAACTTTCCTACAGACGGAGAGCTTCTCCATGGAGATTATCGAGAGCATTTCGCCGGAGGATCTCCAGCCGATGGTGAAGATTTGCATCGACGGCCTCCAATTGCAGCCGGTGGCAGTAAAGCGCTCCGCGACGGCGAACCTCCGGCTGCTAGCGAAGAACCGCGCTGACAACTGGATTTTGATTGCGAAGTCCGGCGCGGTGCCTGTTCTTGTTCCTCTTCTCCGTTGTAGTGATCCTTGGTGAGTTTTTTAGTATGCTTTACTTTTTCTGTTTTCATTGATTCATTATTTAAGGAGCTATTTTGAACCACACAGATCCATCCCCTCAACTATCACCATACATTCGTTCATCTTCCCCATGCTGAGTTTCGAACAGAGAACGAAGCGACGATGTGACCAGAGGAGAAACCAACTGGGGAACAAACCCTCACATAGGGATGAAGGCGGCGATGACATGGCCAGCTGACGGTGCTTCCGGTCTCATCGTGGAAGCGAGATGCAGCGTTGGAGGAGATGAGATCCGTGAAGACGGTCGCAGTGTGGAAGTAGAGGCAAAATGGGCCTTAGCGGCGGCGCCGGAGGGACTTTTGTAGCGGCCAACGTTGCCGAAGACGGACTTTCTAATCGGATTTTCGGGGCACGGAACCTGTCAATTTTGTTAATTTTAGGAAATAATTTTTCTGGGTCGATTCTTGAGGGGATCTGTGAATTGGTTAATCTGAGATGATGAAAAGAAGAACTCAGCTTTGCCCCCAACTGAGATGACGAAGAAGTAACGTGGCAGATACTTAAGAAGAAGACGTGGCCTCGCCGTTTGCCAGATCAACTAAAAGTTGACGCCGTCCATTTTTAAGGACTAATACTAATAGTTTCAATACTATGAAGACTAAAAACCATCAAAGTTTCGAGAACTAAAACCAAAATCGTGTGATACTTAAGGGACGAAAAACATATTTAACCCTTAAAAAAATAATAAATAAGTTATTTTAACTCAATAATACTAATCCTTTTGTATGCGTTAAATTGTGTTCTAAATTAGCATACTAACGTGATAAATTATAACCACAAATATTAATCTAAAATACAATTTACCACGTAAACAAAAATTAATATAATTAAATTAAAAGAATTATATTTATATACATAAATACTTTATTATAAATTTAATTTATAAATAATTTTTTTGAAAATGAAAAATATTGATGATAAAAGATGAAAAAACAAATTCAAATGTTAAAATTCACCGATCAATAAAATAATATTACACTAAAATTGCACTAAAGCTAAAAAATTTATTCTAAGAAAAAGTAGAACTAAACAGGCAAAGATATTGTAGGAAACAAATGTTCTACCACAATTAAGCATGTTTTTACATATTAAACATCTCAGATTGTTATAATAAGAAAATAGCAAAATAGCAAAGAAAAATAGAAAAAAGAAAATAGAAAATAGATGTAGTTAGTTAAACATATAAAAAAGTTAATATAATAAGAAAATAGAAAATAGCACACTATAAAAGAAATTAATGAAAAAATATATAATTTTTATTGGAAGTTTTTTCTTTGTTGGTCTCATAAAAAAACGTCCTAGGAGAAAAAAAATTTGAAAACACTGTCATTAGGAAGAACGATGAATGTTATTAATTTACAGTTTTGCCACTCTTACTCCTCCATTCACCAAATCTCTTATGCATTGTTCCTTCTTTGCAAATCCCAAACTTCACTCTGAGAAACCCAACAACCCCATTTGCTATTTCCTTTCAAAAATCGTTTATTTTCTCCAATTTGTGCGTCGTGGCCTCCTCAGCCTCCGTCACGGAGAACGAAACAAAGCCATTTTCCGTTCTCTTGGTGTGCCTAAGCAACATCTGCAGAAGCCCCGTTACGGAAGGAGTCTTCACTGACTTAGTCAACAAAAAGAACCTCAATTTGATGTTCAAAGGTGATTCTGCTGGCAACATCAATTACCACGAGGTGGGTTTGTGTTGTGTTTATAACAAACACCTAATGTCATTTCATCCAAAAGATGATTTTTTGGACGAAAAATTGTGATGGGTTTATCTTTAGTTTAAAAGGAGTGAGCATAGTTTTTACATGGTATCTTAGAATATGAGTAAAGTTTAACTCAATCCCATCAAATTTGTTGGTGAGATGAGTGTTGTTTCACACTTGTGTATTTTCTTTGGCCTTGTTCCGGTAAATGTGTGACTTGGATACACCAACTGTTAGGGATTCAGGTAAGAAATCTAACTCACTCACACTCTTACGCTCACAGAAACAAACACCACACAGAATGGGATGAATAATGGGTGTGTATTCACAAGAAAGAAATAAGAATACATAATAGTCCAGAGCTTAACCTCCTTCACCAGGTGCTATGACCGGTCAACAAATCAACAAATGTCTAACTGCCTAACTGATACAACAAAGAGGTCCTTATATAGGCCTCTTTCCCAAACCCACTTAACTGACTAGCAGTTAAGTCCTCAGTTTTCCCTTTCTTCTCTCATAGACCCTCCATTCTCTAACACCAACTGTGTTTAGTGTGTGGATAATATGTTAGATGACCCTACAACTGATCTTGTCTATGCTTTGATATCATTTTAGCATTTGGGTTTAGCCTCATTCAACCCCACTAAATCATCTAGTAAGGTGATAGTTGTTCCCACAACTCAATGTGGACTTAAGATTTTCTCAATGTGGACTTGAGATTTTCTCAATATGGCCCACCAATCAAAATTCTCACTGCAATAATTCTTATGATGGGGATTATCATATATGTCATGTGTCATGATTGAATTTCTTTCTCTCTCACACATATATTTGAGGACTTTTGGATAAGTAGTATATGCATAATTCTGTTGAGGAACGAAATTTTCATTAATTCAAGATTGCATTTGATAAAGAATGACAGCAAATCGTTAAGCATTTTTCTATAAAATTCAAGAGGAAATTGAGAAGGCTTTGGGGGTGGAAATGACGGGATATAATATGAAGGATGTTGTTGGTTCATTCATTTATAATATATCTTCAATCACTAGTTATCATGGATGATAAGTTGGTTGATTTTTGCAATGAAATTTAAAAAGTTATACCAAGCATCTGCAGTGTAAAGATTTTCATACTACGTGGTATTTAAACTCTATAGATTGTTTAAAAAGGTTTTTAACAGATGGAAAGGAAAACATTCCTTACAGGATGATGCACATAAAAAGGTTAGTGTAAGGTCTTGCTCTTCTTTGGGGCTTTTGTTTGGTATGCTTTTTGGTCTAACCAGGATTGTGATGATGCCGGTAAGTTGATGTGTTCATATTGTAAGAAGCCTGATAAAAGTGAAACGCAAGAGTTTGAGAAGGTAATTATATTCATGTTGGTTATGGTAGTACTTGGTTAGCTTTGTATGTTGGAGTGGAGTGTTAATTCCTAGTGCTACGATAGTTTTGAATGATGGCACTACATGGTTCAATAAACTGTTATATGAATATTGCATGGTGGATCTTGTCTCAAATTTTTGATGATTCAATAAATGCATCTATTTTCAAAGATAACAAACACTAATGAACGAACTTCAGTAGAACTATTTACTCTTGGTTGATGCTTTGCTTATCATCGTCAAATTGGCACTGGCAGGTGTTCAACTTGCTAGAAGATGATTGCGGATCATTACTGGAAACCATTTTGGCAGAAAAGAAAAACATGTATAAGAATCCTAAAAACATGTACAGAAGATTCAATCTTGTGATGAAGTTATAGATCCATTTCATTTATTTCTTTATATTTTTTTTTTATAATAGCTATAGTTTATTTATGTTAGAATTTCTTATAATGGATTTGGAAAAGCACATGTCATAATATCTTCTTGTTTCAGTGGTTCATTGTCCTAAAGGCAACGATTTGTTATATATTGTTGGAAACTTCTTGCCATATTCATATAACAATCTGAGTCATAAACTGTCTTGAACGGGATGATCTCAGTTCTGCGGTTTTTTGTATGCCATTTTCAATTGATTAACCTGTGTGTAACACACTTGCTACTAAGTTGAATTTCTTCCAATTTTTTCAGGCATAATGGCATCCAAGCAACCAAAAAGGAAACGGTTTAAAGAGATGACGAATGAAACTGGTCCAGGGAGATCTTTCTCGCAAAATCCGAGCGCTACTCGCGATCCATCCCCACTTGGCCGTGCGTCCTCCTTGCGGTAAGAGACTAGAGTACTCAAGGAGATTGTCGCTCCCCTCGAAGCCGTTCATCCACCTTCTCCCGAACACATTACACCGGAGACAATTGTCATAGAAGACCCCCCACGGAAACTTCTTCCCGTTCGCTCCCCGGTCTTTGGAGCACGAACTCAGCTTTCTGTCTGAGCCACAGGATAGATTTTAATCTGGCCGAGGACGAGAAGAGTATATTCGAAAACATGTCGGAACAGCAGTTGGTCGACGCCTCTTTGGAAATGGCTTGCCGCGCGGCTGTAGTGAACCGGCACCTAGCCTATGCATCCGACCGAGGGAAATTGAGACTTCAACTGAAGGAGTCAGAAAATAAAATTGCAGCTCTAACACTGAAGTTAGGGGAGGAGACGGCTGCCCACTCCCTAAGTAAGCAAAAACATGTGGAAACTTTGACGGACCTCAGTAGGTCGGGTGAGGAACTTAAAGAAAAAAATGAGGAGCTCTCCAAATCCAACCAGGAACATGTTGCCACCATCCGATCTCTGAAGGAGGATAACCACAAACTGACAGATTACGGTAAGCATCTCGAGACCGCCTTCCTTAACATGAAAAAAGAAAAGGACGCTTTGAATGCTCAAATTCAGGCCCGAGATCTTCAAATAAAAGAGATGGGGAAGGCCATTGTCGAAGAGCACACCCTAGGATTCGAGAAAGCATTAAGGCATATTCCCCTTCTGCTGAATGTGTCGACCGAGGGGGTCGGGTTTGACATAATGAAGGATGTCTATCAGGGGCTGGTGCCCATGCCCATAAAGAATATACCTGATGAACTAGAAATAGATGATCCTGCCGTCCCTACTAAGAACGTACCCGAAGGAGCTACCGCCCCCACCGAAATCACGCCAGGAGAAACTGTTGACCTGGGAGAGAACTCTCAAGAAAAGGCTGGTGCCATGGTGACTGGTGCCATGGTGACTGGAGCACCCCCAAAGGAGGTGGAAGGTAGCAAGGAGGCTTCGCACCCATCTGCTGAAGAGAATGCTAATCCCCCTGTTAATGTAATAGACTAGATATGTTGCTTTCTTCCTGGGATGTTAATCTGAATTTTGTGGGCTCTGTTTGAACTGCTTTTGCTATCACTCTTGATACATGTTTCATTATTTTCTTGTTCTTGCCTCATGCTATGCTGTTGGCCAGCCCTTATCGTTTGAGTCCTTTGTTATAAGTAACACCTTATTACTTTGTTTTGCAATGAGCTAAGTAACCAATGCACAATTTAGTACTTACCTACCTTAAGGTTAACTCAAGTATTTATTTAGTGCATAATTTAGTACTTACCTGATGCAAAGATATCCCCTTGCCTTTTGCGTTTAACCTAGGCTTTGACCGGGGAGCTTCCAAGAGGGATTTATCTCACGGAAGGGGGATTTACCCTCGGCTGTTGTCGCGAGAGGGATTTACCTCTCGAGAGGGAGGTCGGGGACATCCCTATAATCACAAGTTGTTGATTGATGACTATTGGAAATTTAGAAATTAAAATAATGTTATGCTATTTTTTAGGAAAATAAAAGTCATGTTGACTGGTAGGATTTATTTGCTATTTTCTAGACACTAAGAGCACTCATTTGTTAGTGGTTATAGATGCCAACATTTACGTGTATTTACGTTCAGTTATTTGCTTTATAAAAGCAATAACACTCCTCAATAAAATATTAATGTAGTTTTATATTCCTGTGTTCCTCTCTCTCAACTTTTCCTTCAATAAAATAACCTACAAATTGGTATCAAGAGCTACATCATACGGGACCTATGGATGCTGAAACAAGTTTCTCTGAAGTTGCTCCTCCTATCTTTGATGGAGATAACTATGATCTCTGGGCCATAAAAATGTAGAACTTCCTAGAGGCTTTGGAACTTTGGGAAGCGGTGGAGGAGGATTACGATATTGCTCCGCTGCCCGACAACCCCACTATAGCCCAGATGAAAACCTACAAGGAGAAAAAAACCAGGAAAGCAAAGGCAAAGACATGTCTATTTTCTGGTGTTTCAAAACTAATTTTCACCAGGATCATGTCTCACAACACAACAAAAGCAATTTGGGATTACTTGAAGGAAGAATATGCAGGAGATGAGAGAATTAGAAGCATGCAAGTATTGAATTTAATGAGAGAATTTGAACTGCAAAGAATGAAAGAATCAGACACCATCAAAGAGTACTCAAATAGGTTGCTTGGCATTGCCAACAAAGTAAGATTGTTGGGCACTGTTTTTTCTGATTCAAGAATTGTTGAAAAAATTCTTGTATCAATACCAGAAAGATATGAAGCTTCTATAGCTACCTTGGAGAACACAAAGGATCTATCTAAGATCACTTTGGCAGAGGTGTTGCATGCTTTACAGGCCCAAGAGCAAAGAAGACTTATGAGGCAAAAAAGATCTGTGGAGGGTGCTTTTCAAGTCAAACTCCAGAGCAATGGCAACAAACAGAGGAAGAAGCAGAACAATGATACCAGACCTGGAAGATTAAACAAGATCAACAATAAGAGTAATAATACTCAGGTTTTTCCACCTTGTCCTCACTGTAAGAAAACCAATCATCCACAAAAAAGATGCTGGTGGAGACTGGATGTAAAGTGTCATAAGTGTGGGCAGCTAGGGCACATGGAAAAGATTTGCAAATCTCATCAACAACAAGGAGAAGTTAAAGTTGCTGAGGATCAACCACAAGAGGAACAATTGTTTGCTGTTACATGCTTTGCTACCAATAGCTCCACAGAAAGTTGGCTCATAGACAGTGGTTGCACAAATCACATGAGTTATGATCGAGAACTCTTTAAAGAACTTGACAAAACTGCACTTTCTAAAATCAGAGTAGGTAATGGAGCATATATTGCAGTAAAAGGCAAAGGAACAGTGGCAATTGAAGGTCAAACAAGTTTGGAACTGATTTCAGATGTTTTATATGTTCCAGAAATTAACCAAAACCTGTTGAGTGTTCCTCAATTGCTTGAAAAAGGTTATAAGGTGTTGTTTGAAGACAAAAACTGCATGATTAAAGATTCAGCAGGCAAGGAAGTATTTAAAGTTAGAATGAAAGGAAAAAGCTTTGCTTTGGACTTCATGAGTGAAGAACAAGCTGTAGTGCACAAAGAGGTCAGCAGTACAATACTTTGGCATAAAAGATTGGGCCATTTTCACCACAATGCTCTAATATTCATGAAGAAGAATGACATGGTCAGAGGCTTACCTGATATAGAAGAAGTATTTCCTACATGCATTGCTTGTTAATATGGAAAGCAAACAAGACTCCCATTTCCACAAAACAAGACTTAGAGGGATATACAAAATCTACAATTGATACATACAGATGTTGGAGGTCCTATGAGCACACCATCATTGAATGGCAGTAGGTATTATATTATTTTCATTGATGACATGACAAGAATGTGTTGGATATATTTTATGAAGTTTAAATATGAAGTTGCTGGCGTTTTTTGGAAGTTTAAAACTTTGGTGGAAAATCAAAGCAAGTGCAAAATGCAGATGATCAGATCCAACAAAGGAACTGAATATACTTCCAAAAAATTTAACAAGTTTTATGAAGATACAAGTGTAGAACACCAACTTACAGCCCCTTATTCACCTCAGCAAAATGACATTGCAGAAAGGAAAAATCGGACGATTATGGAGATGGCTAGGTGCTTACTTCATGACAAAGAGTTGCCTAAAAAATTCTGGGCAGAGGCTGTAAATACAGCAGTATTTTTACTCAATAGACTGCCAACAAAAGCTTTACAACAAAGAACGCCTTTTAAAGCATGAGATGTGAAATTCTTGGAGTTTGATTGTTGGAGCTGGAAAGACAACAAATTCCTTGAACAATTTGATTGTTTGAACTGGAAAGGCAACAATGAGCTTGGATTGCAGGAGGAGAATGAAGATGTGGATGATGAATCTGTCAGAGGAACAAGATTGCTTTCTGACATCTATCAAAGGTGTAATGTTGCGGTCATGGAACCTAGTGGGTATGAAGAGGCTGCGACTGACAAGAGGTGGATAAATGCTATGGAAGAGGAGCTTAAAATGATTGAAAAAAATCATACGTGGGAGTAGGTGGATAGACCTAGTCATAAAAAGGCCATTGGAGTAAAGTGGGTTTATAGAACCAAGTTCAATCCTGATGGTTCTGTGAACAAATACAAGGCAAGACTTGTTGTCAAGGGATATGCTCAGATGTTTGGGGTGGATTTCTCTGAAACATTTGTCCCAGTTGCCAGGCTAGACACAATAAGGTTGCTGCTAGCACTAGCTGCACAAAAAGGTTGGCTTATACATCAATTGGATGTAAAATCAGCATTTTTGAATGGATATTTGGAAGAAGAAATTTTTGTGGAACAGCCAAAAGGTTTTGCTCTTCAAGGACAAGAAGACAAGGTTTATCTATTGAAAAAAACATTATATGGTTTGAAACAAGCACCAAGGTCTTGGTATAGCAGAATTGATGCACATTTAATGAGCTTAGGCTTTGTGAAAAGTCTAAGTGAGTACACCTTATATATTAAAAAGGTGAATGAAGATATACTTATGATATCTCTGTATGTTGATGACTTATTTGTTACAGGAAATTGTAAGGAGATGATTGACAAGTTTAAAGAAGAAATGGAAAATATCTTTGAAATGACAGACCTTGGAAAGATGACATTTTTTCTTGGTATGCAAGTGCAACAAAAGAAAAATGAAATATTTGTGTGCCAAGAAAAGTATGCAAAGGAAGTCCTTATGAAGTTCAACATGGAAGGGTGTAAGTCAGCTGCAACTTCAATGAACCAAAAAGAAAAGTTTTACAGAGAAGACGATGCTGAAAATGTTGATGAAAAGTTGTTTAGATCCTTAATAGGATGCTTAATGTATTTAACTGCCACGGATATCATGCATTCAGTGAGTTTGTTATCAAGGTACATGCATTGTGCTAGTGAAATTCATTTTCAAGCAGCAAAAAGAATTCTTAGATATGTTAAAGGTACAATTGATTATGGTATATGGTTCAACAAAGTTGAAAGCTTAAGTTTTCATGGATATTCAGATAGTGATTGGGCAGGATGTGTTGATGATATGAGAAGCACTTCTGGTTACTGTTTCTCTCTTGGTTATGGAGTTTTTTCATGGAGTTCCAAAAAGCAAGAAATTATAGACCAATCAATAGCAGAAGCAGAGTATGTTGCTGCTGCAGCTGCTGTCAATCAAACTGTTTGGATAAGAAAGATCATGGCTGATTTACATATGGAACAAGAAGATAGCACAAAGATTTTTGTGGATAATCAAGCTGCAACTTCAATTGCAAATAATCCAGTTTTTCATGGCAAAACAAAGCATTTTAAGATAAAGCTTTTCTTTTTAAGAGAAGTTCAAAGCGAAGGACAAGTGAAACTAGTTTACTGCAAAACAGAAAATCAAGTGACTGATATCCTAACCAAGGCACTTCCAAAATCTAGATTTGAGTTCTTGAGACAAAAGCTTGGAGTTTGCAGTTCCAAAGTCAAGGAGGAGTGTTGATTGATGACTATTGGAAATTTAGAAATTAAAAATAATATGTTATGCTATTTTTTAGGAAAATAAAAGTCATGTTGACTGATAGGATTTATTTGCTATTTTCTAGGCACTAAGAGCACTAATTTGTTAATGGTTATAGATGCGAACATTTACGTGCATTTACGTTCAGTTATTTGCTTTATAAAAGCAATAACACTCCTCAATAAAATATTAATGCAGTTTTATATTCCTGTGTTCCTCTCTCTCAATTTTTCCTTCAATAAAATAACCTATAGGGAAGGCCATTGTCGAAGAGCACACCCTAGGATTCGAGAAAGCATTAAGGCAGATTCCCCTTCTACTGAATGTGTCGACCGAGGGGGTCGGGTTTGACATAATGAAGGATGTCTATCAGGGGCTGGTGCCCATGTCCATAAAGAATATACCTGATGAACTACAAATAGATGATCCTGTCGTCCCTACTAAGAACATACCCGAAGGAGCTACCGCCCCCACCGAAATCACGCTAGGAGAAATTGTTGACCCAGGAGAGAACTCTCAAGAAAAGGCTGGTGCCATGGTGACTGGAGCACCGCCAAAGGAGGTGGAAGGTAGCAAGGAGGCTTCACACCATCTGCTGAAGAGAATGCTAATCCCCTTGTTAATGTAATAGACTAGATATGTTGCTTTCCTCCTCGGATGTTAATGTGAATTTTGTGGGCTCTGTTTGAACTGCTTTTGCTATCACTCTTGATACATGTTTCATTACTTTCTCGTTCTTGCCTCATGCTATGCTGTTGGCCAGCCCTTATCGTTTGAGTCCTTTGTTATAAGTAACACCTTATTACTTTGTTTTGCAATGAGCTAAGTAACCAATGCACAATTTAGTACTTACCTACCTTAAGGTTAACTCAAGTATTTATTTGGTGCATAATTTAGTACTTACCTGATGCAAAGATATCCCCTTGCCTTTTGCGTTTAACCTAGGCTTTGACCGGGGAGCTTCCAAGAGGGATTTATCTCACGGGAGGGGGATTTACCCTCGGCTGTTGTCGCGAGAGGGATTTACCTCTCGAGAGGGAGGTCGGGGACATCCCTATATTCACAAGAAACCAGACAAGGATGCAGTTTCACCATTAACGTCAAAAAGCTTTTACTGCTTTACAGATAAATATTTTGATATAAATTCTGTACTATATGAAATATACCGATCAGAGTTAATGGTCATTCATGCGCAATTATCAGGTATTAATAGGTCAGATTACCTTACGCTCTACAAATATACAGTATTAGTTCTTGATTATTGGGTTTGATTCCCTAAAATTATACTACACTGATAACTAATCAATGGACTTGAATGCCACAAACTCTATAAATAATACAACTGATGTCACGTACCATGATCTTTCTCTATCCTAATAAAATATAGACCTCTTTATGAAACATATCTGACTTAAGTGTCAGAGTGTCTTCTGCACGTCAACAACCCATTGGAGTGGATCGCGTTCTCGGAGAGGATTGAAGATCAAAAGAGAGCAGAGCAAGGAAGGACGACCGACCCTCAGACCAATTCAACCGAAACATTTTTGGCGCCCACCGTGGGGCCGAGCGGCATCCCCATGAAGACATGAAGAACCAGACGCGCTCGGCCTCGACATCGCTACTTCGGATCAACATCACGTTTTGCAATAAGAATAAAAAATTCATAATAATTCCTAAAGGATGGTTCAAGTTGCTTTCAACCTTGCGAGGTTTATCGATTCTTAATTTTGAATTATAAAATATTATGCACAAGATGGTTCAGAGCTGCGTTCAACCTTGTCAGGTTCTACCAACTCTTAATTTTAAATTATAAAATATTATGCACAGATGGTTCAGAGCTGCGTTCAACCTTGTCAGGTTCTACCCACCCTTAATTTTAAATTATAAAATATCCTGCACAGGATAGTTCAAAGCTGCGTTCAACCTTGTCAAGTTCTACCAACTCTTAATTTTAAATTATAAAATATTATGCACAGGATGGTTCAGAACTGCGTTCAACCTTGTCAGGTTCTACCAACCCTTAATTTTAACTTATAAAATATCCTGCACAGGAAGGTACATAGCTGTGTTCAACCTTGTCAGGTTCTACCCACTCTTACTTTTAAATTATAACATATTATGAACAGGATGGTTCAGAGCTGCGTTCAACCTTGTCAGGTTCTACCAACTCTTAATTTTAAATTATAAAATATTATGCACAGGATAATTCAGAGCTGCGGTTCAACCTTGTCAGGTTCTACCAACTCTTAATTTTAAACTATAAAATATTATGCACAGATGGTTCAGAGCTGCGTTCAACCTTGTCAGGTTGTACCAACTCCTAATTCTAAATTATAAAATATTATGCCCAGAATGGTTCAGAGCTGCTTTCAACCTTTCCAGGTTCTACCAACTCTTAATTTTAAATTATAGGTTCTACCAACTCTTATTTTTAAATTATAAAATATCCTGTAGAAGGTACAGAGCTGCGTTTAACCTTGTCAGGTTCTACCCACTCTTAATTTTAAATTATAAAATATTATGCACAGCATGTTTCAAAAGCTGGGGTTCAACCTTGTCAGGTTCTACCAACTCTTAATTTTAAATTATAAATATTATGCACAGGATGGTTCAGAGCTGCGTTCAACATTGTCAGGTTCTACCAACTCCTAATTTTAAATTATAAAATATTATGCACAGGATGGTTCAGAGCTGCGTTCAACCTTGTCAGGTTCTACCAACTCTTAATTTTAAATTATAAAATATTATGCACATCATGGTTCAGAGCTGCGTTCAACTTTGTCAGGTTCTATCAACCCTTAATTTTAAATTATAAAATATCCTGCACAGGAAGGTACAAAGCTGCGTTCAACCTTGTCAGGTTCTACCAACTCTTAAATTATAAAATATTATGCACAGGATGGTTCACATCTGCGTTCAACCTTGTCAGGTTCTACCAACTCTTAATTTTAAATTATAAAATATCCTGCACAGGAAGGTACAACCTTGTCAGGTTCTACCAACTCTTAAATTGTAAAATATTATGCATAGGATGGTTCAGAGCTGCGTTCTACCTTGTCAGGTTCTAACAACTCTTAATTTTAAATTATAAAATATTTCGTGCAGGAAGGTTCAGACCTCAACTTGGTCAGGTTATAATGGCCGCTCGGGGGAAGTTAGAAAAATGACTTCAAAAATCCCCGCTCAACGCAGGAAGTCAGAAAAATACTCCTGTCTCAAACCGCTCGGGGTGAGTCAGAAAAATGACTTCAGAAATCCCCGCTCAACGCAGGAAGTCAAAAAAATGACCCATGTCTCAAGATCACTCAGGGAGAAGTCAAGAAAATGACTTCAGAAATCTTCGCTCATTGCAGGAAGTCAGAAAAATGACTCCTGCCTCACGATCGCTCGGGGGGAAGTCAAAAAAATGGCTTCAGAAATCCCCGCTCAACGCAGGAAGTCAGAAAAATGACTCCTGCCTCAGGACCGCTCGGGGGGAAGTCAGAAAAATGGCTTCAGAAATTCCCGCTCAATGCAGGAAGTCAAAAAAATGACTTCTGCCTCAAGCCGCTCGAGGAGAAGTCAGGAAAATGGCTTCAGAAATCCCCGCTCAACGCAGGAAGTCAGAAAAATGACTCCTGCCTCAAGACCGCTCGGGGGGAAGTCAGAAATCTCCGCTCAACGCAGGAAGTCAGAAAAATGACTCCTGCCTCAAGACCGCTCGGGGGGAAGTCAGAAATCCCCGCTCAACGCAGGAAGTCAGAAAAATGACTCCTGCCTCAAGCCGCTCGGGGGGAAGTCAGAAAAATGACTTCAAAAATCCCCGCTCAACGCAGGAAGTCAGAAAAATGACTTCTGCCTCGAACCGCTCGGGGGAAGTCAGGAAAATGGCTTTAGAAATCCCCGCTCAACGCAGGAAGTCAGAAAAATGACTACTGCCTCAAGCCGCTCGGGGGGAAGTCATGAAAATGGCTTCAGAAATCCCCGCTCAATGTAGGAAGTTCGAAAAAGAACTCTTATCAGTCAACTACTCAACAGGTTCAGTTTTGTCAGGTTCCAATGCCTTTTCATTATAAAAATAAATATTGAAGCGCTTACTTTATTTAAAAACATATTTTTTGGAGTGAAAAAATCTTGCAGAGGAAAAAGTTTCAAAGAGAACTCTTAGCATTTTCTGTTCAGTCTAAGGAACAGATCCAAAGAGAACTCCTACAGTTCGCCGCTCGGTACATAGAGCAAATGAAGACTTAAAACATCGAAGATAGACTCCCTAAATACAACATGAGCGACCTCTTTTAAAGCTCATAATAATCCCTACGTACCTCTTTTAATAAAGAGCTTGCTCGGACTTGGGGGGCTTATGTACTATATGAAATATAGCGATCGGAGTTAATGGTCATTCATGCGCAATTATCAGGTATTAATAGGTCAGATTACCTTACGCTCTACAAATATACAGTATTAATTATTGATTATTGGGTTTGATTCCCTAAAATTATACTGCAGTGATAACTAATCACTGGACTTGACTGCCACAAACTCTATAAATAATACAACTGATGTCAGGTACCATGGTCTTTTTCTATCCTAATAAAATATAGACCTCTTTATGAAACATATCTGACTTGAGCGTCAGAGTGTCTTCTGCAGGTCAACAACCCATTAGAGTGGATCGTGTTCTCGGAGAGGATTGAAGATCAAAAGAGAGCAAAGCAAGGAAGGACGACCGACCATCGGACCAATTCAACCGAAACAAATTCATTTTATTACTTCTAAACTGTTTCAGTATTTGGGGTCCGAGTTATATCCTTTCATAATTTCCAAAGTCTTGTACTTTGAGGTTCACTTAATCCAATCCGAGCGGGGGTGGGTACCTGTTAAGATACTCTGACGTTCAAATTAGTTCTCAATTACTGTTCGGTTAACACAATTCAGTCTTAAATGCATAATAAATATGTCCCCCTAAAGATTTTCATACCACCAAGCATCTCCAGTGTAAAGATTTTCATACTACCATGGTCTTTAAACTCTAGATTGTTTAAAAAGGTTTTTATCAGATGGAAAGGAAAGCATTCCTTACATAATGATGCACATAAAAAGGTTGTTGTAAGATCTTGCTCTTCTTTGGAGCTTTTGTTTGGTATGCTTTTTTGTCTAACCAGGATTGTGATGATGCCGGTAAGTTGATGTGCTCATATTGTAAGAAGCTTGATGGAAGTGAAGCGCAAGAGTTTGAGAAGGTAATTATATTCATGTTGGTTATGGTAGTACTTGGTTAGCTTTGTATGTTGGAGTGGAGTGTTAATTCCTAGTGCTACGATAGTTTTGAATGATGGTACTACATGGTTCAATAAACTGTTATATGAATATTGCATGGTGGATCTTGTCTCAAATTTTTGATGATTCAATAAATGCATCTATTTTCAAAGATAACAAACACTAATGAACGAACTTCAGTAGAACTATTTACTCTTGGTTGATGCTTTGCTTATCATCGTCAAGTTGGCACTGGCAGGTGTTCAACTTGTTAGAAGATGATTGCGGATCAACTGAAAACCATTTTGGCAGAAAAGAAAAACATGTATAAGAATCCTAAAAACATGTACAGAAGATTCAATCTTGTGATGAAGTTATAGATCCATTTCATTTATTTCTTTATATTTTTTTTATAATAAGTATAGTTTATCTATGTTAGAATTTCTTATAATGGATTTGGTGTGGTCCCTATGCTTTTTGTATTCTCTTATTTTTATTTTTAATAATATTTTTTATGTGATGACAAATGGTAGATGGACTCTAAGGTATTATCATAGTTGAGATGTGAAAGTTTATAGTGATACCTAACAAGAGCTTATTTGAAACGTTATAAATCCATTGATTGTTGGAAAAGCACATGTCATAATATCTTCTTGTTTCAGTGGTTCACTGTCCTAAAGGCAACTATTTGTTATATATTGTTGGAAACTTGTTGCCATATTCATATAACAATCTGAGTCATAAGTTCGATTCTCTTTGTTTTTCTTCTGGTAGTCACCTTCAATGCCGAAATTCAGCAGAATATAGCAGAGGTATGTAATGATATTGGTGGCTATTATGTTGAGGTACATGTTCTTGAATTCTTGCATGGGTGAGGACTGATTTGTGGCATGTTTGGTTCTGTGTTTACTGGTGTGCTTTGCACGTCTTTTCAGAAGCTATACTTTTGAGGCAAACACAGGTTAGTTGTGTAGGCCTTTCAAATGATGAATATTGTTATTAGCTGTTAGATGCAACCACTGAATGGAACCTAAAATTCAGATTCATTTAACTTGGTTGTTTAGTGGCATGTTATGTTACACATCTTTTCAGAAGCTATGGATCAAAACTTGTACATTTTTCACATACTGAACGTGATTTTATACGTTTAAGAAGAGTGTCCAAACAAATATTAGTTGTGTAAGCCTTTCAAATGAGTCACATTATTAGTTGTAACATGCTACAACATTCAACCCAAAAGTTCAGATTCATTTAACTTGGTTTGTCAAGGTTTACCTACTACCATTGATTGGGAGTAATGAGGTGGTGAATGCATTTAAAAGTTCAATTGAATATCATGCAGTAGGCACCAAGTTGATTTACTTTGAAGAAAATTGCAAAAATGCATTTTCAAAAATTGTCAAGGCTGTCTGCTTCGGAGGAGGGAAGATTTTATTGGTGGGTGATATTGATTAGATGTTTTGGTTGGTGTAGAGGATAAGAGTTTCCAGGAAACATTTTCAATATTCTCATTTCTTTATTACAAGAGTTTATTTAAAATTAAAATTTGTTCATTTTTTAATACTTATTCATAATGTATTTTATATTATTTATTCTGTTAATTAAGTTATACATCTCTCATAATTTATATATCTTTAATTAATTTTTTTTAATTTATTTATTTATTTGATAGTAAAAAAAATTATATTTTTTAATTGATTTTTCGTCATTAATTTTCTTTTAATTAAGTGATGTAACATTACCTTATTGTTTGTGTTCTCGTTTTCACATATTAAAATACGAAATATTTTGTTCTTGTTATTGGAGGGGAAAGACTAAATAAGCGAAAATTAGACTCTCCCCCATTTTTGTGTTCTTCCCAATAAATTGAGTCAAATATCACAGCCCCTTTCTTCCCTTCCGTTTCTTGTTGAAGATACGATCAGTTCTGTAATTAGACAAGTGCAACAATAGTGCCAACATTGTTCATGAAATGCCACCTTGTTTGAAAAAAGTACAAATAAATAATGCCATTCAGCTCGTATCAGAGTTGCTCTCATTCTATTATCATTCCACACACAAAAAAAGACATCCCGTAATACCAAGAAAGAAATCAAGAATAAGCAAACTTTCGAGCAAATATATGAAACTTTGAAACTAAAAATTCCATTAAATATACAAGGAAGAGGGTGTACAAGGAAGATTATGTTAAAAAGAGAGATTCTGGCATTCTTCATAAAACTAAAAATAAGATAAAAAGAAAATAGTCATTATATCATGACTGCACCCCTTGACTCTGAAATGTGACTGCAGTGAATCAAGGTCCAGCTAATTTCATGAAACATCCATTTGATCATTGTCATTGTCAGCTTCATAATATTCATCATCGCGCTGGATGTGCTTGTCTTGAGTGTGCTCTGAAAAGAGAATTGTCATATCCATAAACCAAGATTTGGCACAGGTAAAGAGAGGAAGGGAAATGCCGCTTTTTTACTTAATCACACTTTTAAAGTCTAAATTCAATTTTAATAATTACGGATATTTAGTCATTATGATTTTTTAATTAAGTTATTTGTCCCAAAAGTTTATCCACACTGATTAATATAATAAATAAATAAATAACAATGGAATTTTGACGCATAATAAAAAAGTGATATGTGACAATATATACAAGTTGTATACAAAATCAAATTACTCCTAGAGTAATTTTAGAGTTACTATTACGGTATAAGGTAGGGGTAATAATAAGGTTTGGAAAGGATATGAGAAAGAGAAGGAAGGTAGGAGGGAAATGAGACCGAACGGTATTGACCGTAAAGGCCAAACAGTAGCCGAACGGTATTGACCGTAAAGGTCGAACGGTAGCCGAACAGTGGAAGGCGTGGAGAAGTCTAGCGAAACAGTGGAAGGTGGTGAAGAACTGGAGCCGAATGGTAAGAGGCAAGTGGAAGCAAGCCAAACAGAGGAAGGCGAGGAGCGACCAGGCCGAACAGAGGAAGGCGAGGAGCAACCAGGCCGAACGGTGGAAGGCGAGGAGCGACCAGATCGAATGGTGGAAGGCAGATAACAAGCAGGCCGAATGGTGGAAGGCAGGGAACGAGCAGGCCGAACGATAGACAAAGGAGAGTGACCAAGCCAAACGGTAGGAAGCAGTGAATAACCTAAGCCGATCGGTTGAAGAGTGACTATCCTAACTGGGACAACAGTTAGGATAGGCGGAAAATATTTAGAAATAATTATAATAAATAAGAATATATCTTAGGGAAATATTTTATTTAGCACAATATTCAGATTTTATTCTAGGGAAAGATTTTATTCTAGGGAAATATTTTATTTAGAACAATATTCATATTTTATTCTAGGAAAATAATTTATTTAGGAAATAATTAGTATAAATAAAGGGAGAGTATAAGATTAAAGGTATGCTTTTGATTATTGAGTTTTGTGACAGACATTATTATCTTGTGAGGGAGGTTATGCTCCCAAATAATTGATGGAGGTTATGCTCCCAACTATTGTTTACTTTTGTTTATTAAGCTATTACCATCAATAAAAGAGATTCATTCGTTCAAGTCCATTTTTTCATTATTCTTTTGCTTGTTGTGAGTGTGTGAGAGGGTGATTTCGTTACGTCTCCTACTCAGGTACGTAACAATTGGTCCGACCTGCCGGATCGTTAGAAAGGAGAAAAGGACGTGAGGAAGTTATCTGTCGGATTGAAGGAGAGGAGTGTGTGGCCAGCCGGAGTAACAGAGAGGAATGAGAGACATCATAGAGGGAAGGATGAATGCAGTTGAAGGGAAACTGGAGAGCATGGGGCAGAGACTGGAGAGCATGGAGTTGTCCATAAGGAGGTTGAAGGCAGAGTTGGGTGGAATACACCATGAAGCACAACCCAGCTGGAAGAAATGGGTAGTTACCCATTTTTGACAGGGTTGATCCATTGAATTGGATCAATAAAGCTGATAAATTTTTTGAACTACAAGGGGTGTCGGAGGAAGAGAAGGTGTGCCTAACCTACATCAGTATGGAGGAAAAGGTCAGATACTGGTTCAAATTTTGGAAGGGGAAAGCCAAGACTTATTCTTGGGAAGGTTTAAAGGAGGCGATGGTGATCCGATTCGGGGTTAGTCTTCAAAAGACTCGCGGCCAGTAAGCAGTTAGGGACCGCGCAAACTCCAAATGGGAAAGGACGTCTGGAATCGAACGCAAAAGAACTGCCAAAACCGAATGGTAGCAGACTGCTAGATCCGAACGTAAGAGAATGGGCGGAACCTAAAGAGGGAGGACTTATCGAGCTGAACGGGAAGGGACTACTGAAACCGAACGGTAGCAGACTGCTGGATCCGACCGTGAGAGAACGGGCGGAACCTAAAGAGAAAGGACTTACCAAGCCGAATGGGAAGGGACTGCTGGAACCGAACAGTAGCAGACTGACGGATTCGAACGTGAAAGGACGGCCATAATCGAACGTGAGAAAACTGCCGGAATCAAACGGGCTAGTACTGGAAGGAAGAATGGAGGCTTTGGAAGGAAGGACAGATGGAAGAATCAATACCCTGGACTGAACAATGGATTCTGTAAGAAGGTGGGTCAGCGAAAAGAACAGGGGGTTTGTAGTTTTTGATACACCAGCCAAAGGGAGAGAGCGACGTGAAGTATTAAAAGACATCAAAGACCTATTCCTCAGGGCTTATGATTCTGGAAAAGTGGTGACCAGAATGTTGGATGAAGAATGGAAGACATTGGAGGGGGTTTTACCACTACCCAAACCTTCAGACCTCAATTGGAGGGCAACAGCCAGTGAGTACCCTTCATATGGTAACACGATGATGAAGAGAAGTCAGAAGATCAAGTTTCACAATACGATGGAAGGTGGTGAAGACCTGGAGCCGAACGGTAGGAGGCAAGTGGAAGCAAGCCGAACGGAGGAAGGCAAGGAGCGACCAGGCCGAACGGTGGAAGGCAGATAGCGAGCAGGCCGAATGGTGGAAGGCAGGGAGCGAGTAGGCCGAACGGTGGACAAGGGAGAGTGACCAGACCGAACGGTGGGAAGCAGTGAATGACCTGAGCCGATCGGTTGAAGAGTGACTATCCTAACTGGGACAATAGTTAGGATAGGCGCAAAATATTTAGAAATAATTATAGTAAATAAGAATATATCTTAGGGAAATATTTTATTTAGAACAATATTCATATTTTATTCTAGGGAAATATTTTATTTAAGAAATAATTAGTATAAATAAAAGGAGAGTCTAGGATTAAAGGTATGTTTTTAATTATTGAGTTTTGTGACAGACATTATTGTCTTGTGAGGGAGGTTATGCTCTCAAATAATTAATGGAGGTTATGCTCCCAATTATTGTTTACTTTTGTTTATTCAGCTATTACTATCAATAAAAGAGATTCATTCGTTCAAGTTCATTCTTTCATTATTCTTTTGCTTGTTGTGAGTGTGTGAGAGGGTGATTTCGTTACGTCTCTTTTTCAGGTACGTAACAGTTACTCTCCATTTTAACCCTCCTCTTTAATTTTATTTCAATCTAACTGATAAAATTAGTTGCTTGCAGAAAATAAAGGATTGAGATGGACAGTATCTCCTCTGCTACTCTCTCAAAATTTTTACACATTTTTCTTGGTTAATTTATATAAACCAGTGATATGTTGCATCTCTATTATTGAAGGGAAAAATTGTGGTTTACGACTTATTTGAACAATTAGAGAAATATAAAGACTAGATATGAGCAATCCAAATTAGACATTCCAAAATCACAGATCAATATAGAGATCAGAAATGCAATTAATAATTATTTTCTTTTTCCTTACGATCAATACGCTCATCAGGGTTCTGCTCATCTTCATCGAAATCTGGAATGTAGAAGTCAGGAGGGACCTGTGATCCACAAAACATTAGTTGATGCATTACTAAAAGTAGTTGGATCCGACATCATCAAATGAGTTTGAACCCAAGTCCAAAACAATTCAACAAAGAATGGAGAGCGACAAGAAACATTTTGAAGAATTAATTATTAGCGAGATTCCAAGTTTACTAACAAGGATAGCCTAAATAATAGATTTCAATAGTCCCAATGCCCAACTTCAATGGCTACCATCCTTCAGTTTAACAATTTTACAGAATCAGTTGATAAATAGTTCCTGAAATTCCACCCAACTTTAGAAACCTTCACTCTCCACAATCTACCAACGATTCTCGTCTTAATTTAGAAGCATCATAGGAAGGAATATTTTTCACTTAAAATGCTTAAAGGTCCAAGAATTGATTAGTAACCATTGGCAACAGATTATTAATACAAGAAAGTTAAAGAGCTTCTAACACAACACCTCTAAAAACAAAACATTCACAAGAAACAATTTTATGATAAAGTAATTGAGTCTGCTCACAAGATGGGGTCCTCCTATTTCAAGGATGAACTCACACTCACCTCCTGCATTTGAACACTTGGAGCATGTTGGATGCAACGAAGATTTTCCAAGACTTGCATTTTAATAGTGCTAAGATATGATTTACTATTTAGGTTTTCCTGATCAATTTAAAGGAAAGATTAGTACAAGCAATATTGTAAAGAGGAAAGATACCACTAGATGCAAATTAAACATTCTAATGAGTATTTTTTAATCCTATCCAATGAAATCAGAGACATTAAATGTCAAAAAGAAATCCAAATCATCAAACAAATTAAACTCAATAGAAGAGAAACCCCAACAAATAAATACATACTATCTGCCCATTTGGAATCTTCAAAGAGAATTCTGGTGCAAAATATTTAATATAATCATTTTCCGGAATCTCTGCAAGTCAGAACAAAGCAAGTAAGAAACATTTCCAATCTGAAAACAATAGGACAGAATTTAAATCTGGAATGCGGAATCGACTATATTGGACAACACATGTATGGTATTGTTTAGGGACTCGTAGGGTTAAGGAGGATTATACTGTCTACCAGGACATAAACCTAAAAAGCACAAACTTATAACTAAGATAGAAAGCATTTTGGGGATAAATTACTCTCCGGGCAAATGTTGCAAAACAAATATAATGCAACAGTTACTAAATGTAAAGCAAACTCTACTATGCTCCTGAGGGAAAATCGGTATTGCGTATTTTTTTCACCCATTCCAAGTGTTGTGTGCAATTACCGAAATCCTATGCTCATAGAAATTATGAGAAAGGAGCAGAGCAGGGGTTTTGGTCATAACAATAAACAACCTTGCCTATGAGACAAAGAGGGTAGAAAGGAAGGGGAAACCATTTGAAGTAACAAAGATAATAAAAGGGTGGGAAGCGCAACATAGAGGAGATTCAGTATTCGGTGAATTTGAGGGGTGGCTTTACTCAGTTAAGTTTACAGAGCCTCAAAGGTCTGTAGTGTTTAAATAACCATCACTTGACAATTCACATGACAATAGTGTTTTAGTTTCACTTTGAAGCATGAACAAAATAAATATCCAATCCCATTAACAAAAGAAAATAAAATCTTGGTATAAAATTTCATAATTCAAGACTTGAAAAGAGGCTGACTAATACCATTAGGAAGCTCTGTATCCAGAAGAACTCCTGTTTCAACAGTCCAACATCGAGCAACATTTTCTTTTGTGTATCCTCCACCTCCAGTGACCTGTGACAAGTCCATTTTAGTAAAATCATCCATTGTGCATGTGAGTGGAAGGCAAACATAAACTAATATAAACTCACCAGCAATGGCAAATTGAATCTTTTTACAAAGCTAACACATTCGGAGTGACCTATTAAAGAAACATCGAAAAATTAAATTTTCTAATCAAGCTAAACCATCCACTAAGCAATAGAGACCAATATTTGAGAAGACAGACTGAGAACATAATCAAGCTTTATCCCTAACATTGAATGGTGATATTTTCATCAGAAAGGAAATTTACAGGGAGATAAGCACCATCAATAGAGAGATTGAAGCAACCCAAGCGATCTCCAGCAAGCGAATCTGCTCCACACTGGAGAACTATTGCACCAGGTTGATATGTTTCAACTACTTTGGAAATAATCTATGGCACAAGTATTTAAAAAAGTTCAGACAAATTACCACCAAGCAGAAATAATGAAATTAGTATTGAAATGAGAAGCTTTATAATTTAGGTTGAAGTTTGGCAAAAAAAGAAAAGGAAAAAAAAATTGAACTTACAGTCTTGAAAAGTCGTGTGAAGCTAAGGTCATCTATTCCATCCTTCAGTGGGACATTTATCGCATAAAACTTTCCTTCTCTTTCTCCTATTTCCTTTAATATGGTAAAATCAGTTCAAATCATTCCAATCTATAGAGTATTTAAAAAGCTTTTCAGAAAGCATAGAGCATTCCATTCAGCAGATTACAACATGGGCAACAGTGAAATCCAGATTTAGAATATTAATATTAATGTAATAATAAGGTTGTGATAGTCTGATAGAATAGACTGATTGGCACAACCAAAGATACAAACAGAATAAAGAAAATCACCTTAGCATCACCAGTACCCGGGAAGAACAGGTCTCCATACTTATGAAAACTGACAGTCATCACCCTGTAATGAGAAAGTTTACCATTTAAAAAGGTAGAGAAGTCACAAGTATGGCTAAACTCCCTATATTCTCAATCATTAATAGCTTCACCTCATAAGCCAAACATGATATTAAACACCAACTGACCTATCAGTGAAGTAGAAGGCTTCTTCTACGCCATCACCATGGTGCACATCTATATCAATATACAAAACACGGGCATGATATTTAAGAAGCTCCAAGATTCCTAAAACCAAGTCATTGATGTAACAAAACCCAGATGCCTCGCATTTCTTTGCATGGTGAAGTCCACCAGCCCAGTTTATAGCGATATCACAAAGTTGGTTGTTCAATCGACGAGCAGCATCTGCAGGCACATGAGTCAATCAGCATACATATGACAAACTAGGCATAACAAAAATTCAGAGAAGCACTATTATAAACATATCATACCTATAGTTCCGCCAGCATAAATCTGACAAAATTCAAACAAGTTGTCAAATACAGGGCAGTCTTCTCCAAGATTATCTGACACATGATTAAAAAAATAAGAGAAACCTGATATTAGTCGGAAGCTAGACGATAAGTTAATAATATATAAGAAAAATAATTATATAACCATTGTGGTTGGAAAACATTAATTTCAAAAGTCAAATATCAATAATTTATAGAAGGGACTAGGGAGGAAACCACATATTTGATCAAAAGTAACAGGAATTATAGGTAAAACATTTACTATATTCTTCAGTACTTTCAAAATCCCTCCCTTTCCCCCTATACTTATCTGCCATGAACATTAGGGTTAGATAATGTTAATCCAAAACATTTATGGAACTATCCTCCTCTGCCCCCTCCCCCTCCTCAGGCAAATGTTTTTGGACATGGAACCCTAATTTAGTGACAGCTGCATCTAGGACAAAACACGTTCAGTATTTGGGTTTCATCGTAACTCTCTCAAAATTACATCTGAATGCATTTAAAACTGAATAGCATACATTTCGTCAGTTCATTTAAGAACAAGTGTTGAGTGTCAGGCGTAATCCTGTGCAAAAACTCAACATAATCAGCCGAGTGAAACTGGGCAAGCTCAACAGGATAAGCCTTATGTGGACGCTGGATCATACATAAAATAGAAACCATCAGAACAAAATTATGCAATCAACAACTTAGCAACAAAAAAAAACATAAATAAAATGCAGAACAGCCTATATATGTAACTAACATAAATCTCCATTTTCTTATGAAGGTCATATGAGAGAACAAGATGATGAGTCATGCAAAGCCGGTGTGGCTTCATTGGATGCTTTGCACCAAAGTAAACACTACCAACATCGCCTGCAATATGTAACATTGAAATACATGAGTAGATAAAAAACATGCAAAGAAACAAAACCTAGCAGATAACGTAAATATTAATCCGGCTGTCATGACTGTTAAGGACCCAAAAATAAACAGACAGTAAATGGAAATAAGCAAAGCTTTTCTAAGTTCTCAATGAACTAAATATTGCACTTTCATTAAATAATTTCACTTTTCAATTTATACTTTCCTAAAAAATGTGGTAAAGGAACTTCTTGACATGAGCCAAGGTTTTAAATTGAGGTTGCAGCTACCTTCAATTCGTCATATTGCAAATAAACGCGGCTGGTGTCCTCATTTGTGAAAACCACAAAAACCTTGATGTTGCAGCCACAATTGCAAATGTGCACCAAAATTTAAAACCTAGAACCCGAAAACTAATTGGTATTCAAGATCGAACAGCTCCTCACAGAACTCGACTGTCATTGCACGTGCTGATTTTCTTACTGAACAGCATGAGTAATAATAAAAAAAAAATGTAAAACTAAACTCCATAGTGACCGCCAAATAGAGTTTTTTATAGTGCAACTATCCAAAATCCTCTACATTGAATCTTTCAGAAAAAATACCGAGCAAAGCATGGAGCAGAATCAGAAACCTAAAACAGTTCTAAAGACAGATTCATATCCTTATTGTACAGGCGACTTCTTTGGAATTTAAGGTGAGTTGAAACTTCCACGTTGATAAAATCAAGTAAAATGAATAATATATAAGTAGAAAGAACTATAATCCCATATTCTTGATTTTAGGTTGAAAATAGTTCCTATACTTTTTATATAGTATTGCTCACAACTCGTTGTTACCGGTTAACGAATCTTCGGTATCTCGCCATGAAAAACCTCACATGGCTAGGGTTTCGATATTCAAGAACGAACTGAGCTAGGAATTTGAAAATCGCGTGATACGAAGAGCGTTGACGAACATCACGAGTTCAATTTCGTGAAAGAAGAATCGGACAAGAAAACAAAGAAACGAAGGAACGCAATTAGAAGAATATGAGGAAAAAACGTACCGTCATAGAAGTAAGCGATTCTGTCCTTGGAGCGCATGTTTTGTAGAGAGCGTTGAAGAGTAGTGGCGGGAATTGATGAAAGAGAATATGGCTACCATGGCAGTGTCAATGGCATTAGCTTTCCCTGTTGTGACATTTCGCCTCTTCTTTTCGGTATCTCTTCTCTCTGTCACTGAATGACCGTGTTTTTGTCTGGTTTTTTATTCTCAGATAAATAATTTAACCTTTGCTTTTAGTTTACCTTTAATAACTTGTTTTTTACAACTCCTGTTTTTTTAGTTAGATATATTTTTTCTTAAACTATTATAAAAAGTGTATTTTGTTTTTAAATTATTTTTTTTTGTCGAAAAAGATATTTTATGAGTTTTATAAAATTCTGAGACTGAATATTTTATAATTTAGTTTAAAATGAAATATAGTTTTTTTATAATATTTAGAGACGAAAAATAGTTCTTGTTTTTATAATTAATATTTTGGCAAACTTTAACATGAATATGATTAAGAAACATAAATTTTAATTCTTATTGTGTTATAAAAATATTTTTAACTGATTGTATATAAGAATAATTTAATCATACTTTTATTTAAATGTTTTAGCGAAATTTCTAATTTTTAAATAGTAAAAATATAATTTTTATGGTGACAGAGTGTGTGAATATAAAAATCAAATGATAAACTAAAAATATTAACGTAGGTGTTTGAAGTTATCAAGCTTCAAATGAAGGTAAATCGATTTATCATCTTGAGAAAAAAAACTTATCCCTTGAATAATGGTGTAACATGATAACGATAATGTAAGAATTAACTCAGTATCCTTGAAATATTATAGATTAATAAAAATATTATAGATTAATAGAAGTAGAGATGGGGATCGGTCCGGCGCGGATAATACGTACATATATTATAAATTTTAAAAATAAAATCTAACATAGATTACAAAAAATATAAGATAAAATATAAATCTAATTAAATATAAATTAAAATTTAATTTTAAATAAATAAATTATAAATTAAATTTAAGCTAATAAAATATAATTTTAATCTTAATTTTTTTGTGAAAAATGGTATTCGTAAATATGAATACGATGATAGACACCAAACGTTTTAATAAAAAATATTAAAATATTTATTATGCGTGATAAATAGATAGTCATGGTATTTACTATTGAGTGTAGATTTTATTCCCGTATATCCACATATACAAGTAAGTTCGTTATTCCTATATGAAATAAACGGTGACAAATAAAGAAGATTTAAAAAAAATTGTCCACAATCAAATATTGTTTCTACGGACATTTTATGTCAATTTGCATTCGATCTTGTTGAAATTATCCTCTTGATCATGGATCACCTTTGAACACCTTGCCCATGACGAACCTTGTGACCTCACATTATTGGTTAAAGGTCCTCGTTAACTTTTTGTAACTCTTCTGGTGACTTGATTGTTGTTAGGTACAAACAAAGTTTCATATCGGATAAAATAAGAGACGGAATTGGGTTTATATACACATAAGATACCTTCATTAGGGAGAGACATTTTGAAGTGGTACCAAAAGCAAATCTGTGAGGGCTTAGCCCAAAGCGAACAATATCTTACCAGTGTGGAGATCTATGTGTGTGTTGTCCCTCTCTACAAATGGTATCAGAGCCCATCCGCTGTAGGGGAGGTGGAGAACCGTAGTCCTTTGTTTGAGGGGAGGATTTGGAGTGGTACCAAAAGCAAATCCGTGAGGGCTTAGCCCAAGTGTTGTGACCATGGATCATGAAAGAGGGCAAGGAGATGCTCAGTGTTGACCATGGTGTACCCGAGAATAAGAAAAAGACTTCTGTTGTAGGGAAGGTGGAGAACCATAGTCCTTTGTTTGAGGGGAGGATTTGGAGTGGTACCAAAAGCAAATCCGTGAGGGCTTGGCCCAAGTGTTGTGGCCATGGATCATGAAAGAGGGCAAGGACATGCCAGTGTTGACCATGGTGTACTCGAGGATAAGAAAAAGACTTCCGCTGTAGTGGAGGTGGAGAACCATAGTCCTTTGTTTGAGGGGAGGATTTGGAGTGGTACCAAAAGCAAATTCGTGAGGGCTTGGCCCAAGTGTTGTGACCATGGATCGTGAAAGAGGGCAAGGAGATGCTCAATGTTGACTATGGTGTACTCGAGGATAAGAAAAAGACTTCCGTTGTAGGGGAGGTGAAGAACTACAGTCCTTTGTTTGAGGGGAGGATTTGGAGTGGTACCAAAAACAAATCCGTGAGGGCTTGGCCTAAGTGTTGTGACCATGGATCGTGAAAGAGATGCCCAATGTTGACTATGGTGTACTCGAGGATAAGAAAAAGACTTCCGCTGTAGGGGAGGTGGAGAACCATAGTCCTTTATATGAGGGGACGATTTGGAGTGGTACCAAAAGCAAATCCGTGAGGGATTGGCGATATGAGGTAGTTTTTGTTTCTCTTCATAGTATTTATTGTTTGGTCTGAGCTTCTCTTGATCGAATATGTGAAAGAGGTGATCATTCCATTTGGAATTATATTTAAGCATTGTAAAACAGTTAATGTGAAAGTTTCTACAAACATCTTGCATCGATTTGCATTCGATTTTGTCAAGATCATCTTCTTGATCATGGATTAGCCTTTGAAAGCCTTACCCTAACGAGCCTCGTGACATCACATTTTCGGTTAAAGGTCCTCGTTGGCTTTTTGTAACTCTTCTTGTGACTTGATTACTTTCTCCATTTGATATGAGGTAGTCTTTGTTTCTCTTCATAGTATTTCTTGTTTGGTTTCGGATCGAATATGGTTTTTTTTTATGGGTTTTATATTTTTAGGTCTCAAATCTTGGATAATCCTTAGGATTTGTTATAAAGTTGATGCATTTTCATCCTCATCTAACTACACCATATTGTAAATGTTTCTCGTAGCGATATATGATAATTTGTAGAGGTAAGATTACTTTTACTTGCTTTACAATTGATGTATTATGATTAGTATAGGGTAGATTATAAATCGAATTAGGCCTATGACCATTGCTTTTAGTTATGATTTATAAACAATATGTAAGTGCATAAAGTCATACAATCCATCATTTAGCTGATTGTACCTATGGGAGGTTGTCCAAAATCATGACGACACAATTATAAATTAAACAAACAAATAGATGATAAATTTATCATTCATTACTTGCATAAATTAACATTTTATCACTCTTTAACACCCATTTTAAGATTTGTTTCTTAACTTGTTTCAATTTTCTTTTCTATTGAAAGTGTGGACATCCCATGTCCATATTAATAACAAGAATTATTATAACTGCCTTTTATTTTTTAATTTAAACTTTGATTTTGTAATTTAATTTCAAATAAAATGTTAGTTTTGATGGATAGTATAAGATGATAAATCATTTAAGATAAGTTGTAAGGAAATCATTTTTTTCAATATCTATAAATACACTTAAAAGGGTGCTAATGGAAGAGAGAAGAAAAAATTAATCAATTAATCAAATTTATATTTTACGTTAAACTTGTCATGTTATAAACAATAACTAAGGGTAAATAAATCTTAGTTTTTTGTTTGCGTTTAAAGGTTTACAATACACAATTTTTCTATTTAACTTGTAGAAATCGTAGACCATCTTATACCAATTCAATTGAGTTTAAACCCATGTATAACCTCCTTCAAATACATGGTCAAATTAATTTTATATAAACATATTTGACTCATAAGAATATTAATGTTTGTTTTATGCAAGCTTTAGCTCATTCCACATAAATTGTCTAATCTCATTACAAATCTTTTCAATTTCTTAAACAAAGTCGTGAATTCATCTTTCCTTTAGATTTTGTTAGATGAAGCGTGTTAGACGAAATCATGAACTCGTTTTGTTCTCATAGTCCATCAAGTGAAGAGTGTTTAGTTTTGTGTCTTTTTTATTTTGTTAGATAAAGCATGACAAACAAAGTTGTGAGCTTTTTTTTGTAATTCAAAGAGCATTATGATGTGAAAAGGGCCAAAAAATATAACAACTTAGGAAAGAGTAATAACGCAGCAGAAATTCAATCCCCCTTCTTGCGAGAATCTGTGAGGAGCACCAAACAAATAGAACAAAAATAGAATCCAAAAGCACAAAGATACATCAATAATTTTTAACGTGGAAAACCCCTCAATGCAAGGGTGAAAACCACGAGTCGTCCAGACCAAAGAAAAATCTATGATCAATAATAGGGTACAAAAGAGTCTCCAATAATAACACCAAATAGTGTGTTCAATAAGCCAATTTAAATAAGCACAAATGCTTACCAATGAGAACAAAGAAGATGAAAATTCTCCAAAACAGGATTGCTGGTGCGGGACCGATTTCTCCCAATCTAGACCTCCGATTGACGATCTAAACGATCAGAATGAAGAACCATATGTCTGGAACCTATTGTCCAAAAATCAGCTCGATCCAACGATGAATGACTTCACACCGACGAAAACACCAGTGCAGGTTTAGGGTTATGCGGGAATGGCTTTCTCTCTTTCTTTTTCTCTCACTTGGCTTTTGTCTCTCTTCAAATGACTTTTATCTGCCCTACTAATCTGACCCATCTCAATTTAACCTAGTGAGACCTAAAGGTTCACATTATTTGGGCCTATTCTCCACATAGGAAGGGAGCCCAATAACCCAACAAATCTTCCCCTCACGACTATGTGGAGATATTCGCCAAATCGGCGATCTCACAACAAACTTCAAATTTTCCTCTTGGTAATGCCTTGGTCATCATATCAGCACCATTATCATCTGTATGAACCTTCGCTAATTCCAACAACTTAGCATCCAAAACATCACGTATCCAATGATACCTCACATCAATATGTTTGGATTTATCATGAAAAGTTG
This sequence comes from Vigna angularis, assembly GCF_016808095.1. Lineage (NCBI taxonomy): Eukaryota > Viridiplantae > Streptophyta > Magnoliopsida > Fabales > Fabaceae > Vigna > Vigna angularis. The sequence continues at coordinate 32,470,427 of NC_068974.1, read as the reverse complement.
GATTCTTACCTAAATGAATAACACTTTGACTGTCACAATACAACAAATATTTCCCTTGCACAAAACCAAGCTCTTGCAAGAATTTCTTCACCCAAACAACTCCTTACATGCTTCAGTAAGTGCAATGAATTCGACCTCAGTAGTAGATAATGCTACACACTTTTGCAACTTTGATTGCCAAGCCAAGGCTCCCCCTGCAAACTGAATCAAATAGCTTGAAGTAGACTTTCTGGAATCAATGTCTCCAGCTATATCTGAATTTGAGTAACCCACCAAAGTAGGCTTATCACCTCCAAAACAAAGCCTCAAACCACTAGTGCCACGAAGATACCTCAAAATCCATTTCACAACATTCCAATGCTCTCTACTTGGATTTGACAGAAATCTACTGACTATACCAACAACATGTGCAATATCAGGCCTTGTACATACCATTGCATACATCAAACTACCCACCGTAGAAGCATTAGGAACTTTGCTCATCTTTATCTTCTCAACTTCATTTGAAGGACTTTGTTTAACACTCAACTTAAAATGAGTAGCAAGAGGAGTACTTACAAATTTAGCATTTTCCATTTGGAATCTTTGCAACACCTTCTGAACGTAGTGCTCCTATGATAGCCAAAGTTTCTTCTCTTTTTTATCACGAGTGATACTTATACCAAGAATCTTCTTAGCAGCTCCCATGTCTTTCATGGAAAATGACTCGCCCAGTTGCTTCTTTAACCTGTCAATTTTGGATACATCTTTCCCAACAATAAGCATGTCATCAACATATAACAACAATATAATGAAATCATTCTCAGAAAATTTCTTAACAAAAACACAATGGTCAGAAGTAGTCTTCTTGTAGCCTTACTCACACATAACAGACTCAAACTTCTTATATCACTGCCTCAGAGCTTGCTTTAAACCATATAGGCTTTTTCGTAGCCTACATACATAGTCTTCCTTGCCTTCAACAAGAAAAAAATCTGGTTGCTTCATGTAAATCTCTTCCTCCAAATCACCATGAAGGAAAGCTGTCTTCACATCCATCTACTCAACCTCCAAATCAAGAGTAGCAGCTAAACTTAACACAGTTCTGATGGATGTCATCCTCACTACAGGTGAGAAAAATCTCATTGAAGTCAACACCCTTTCTTTGTCTGAAGCCTTTCACCACTAATCTGGCTTTATATCTGGTAGATGTAGAATTGCTCTCATGCTTCACCTTGGAAATTCACCTGTTCTCTAAGGCTCTCTTACCCTTAGGCAACTGCACCAAGTCATAAGTGTGATTATCATGCAGAGATTTCATCTCATCCTGCATTGCATCCAACCACTTTTGCTTTTCTTCACTTTCAATGGTCTCCTCATAACATTCAGGTTCTCCCTCATGAGTCAACATCACATACTCATTGGTAGAGTACTTCTTAGAAGGTTGTTTTGGCCTGTCAGATCTTCTGGGTTGAGCTTCAGGTAGCTCAGGTACATCACCAAGACTCTCATCTTGTGACAAATCATGTTCCTCTTCATCAACATTATCAATAGGAACATCCAAGCTATCTCTAACCTGTTGATTATCAATATCACCATGTTGTTCATCATCATGAACATCAATATCCAAATCATTAATAGACAACTGAATTGGATCAACATCAGCCACATTACCATCTTCCTTAGGTGTAGACTTCTCCACTTTATCAATATCTTCAATGGTTTGATCTTCCATGAATTGCACATAACGACTTTTAATAACTTTCTTTTCAACGGGGTCATACAACTTGTAGCCAAATTCATCCTGACCAAAACCAATGAAGATGCATTGCCTTGTCTTCACATCCAACTTGGATCTTTCATCCTTTGAAAAATGAACAAATGCTTTACAACCGACGACACGCAAATGATCATAAGTAACATTCTTGCCAAACCAAATCTTGTTTGGTACCTCAGAGTTCAAAGCAACTGCAGGACTTAGATTAATAACATGCACTACTGTAAACAATGCCTCACCCCATAAATGCTTAGGCAATTTTGCTTCAGAAAGCATACACCTAACTCTTTCAATCAATGTCTTGTTTATCCTCTCTGCTAAACCATTCAACTGAGGAGTTTTTGGAGGAGTCTTCTCATGTGCAATACCATAATGTCTACAATAAGCATAAAATGATCCACAATATTCACCACCATTGTTAGTACGAATGCGCTTCAGCTTCTTGCCTGACTACCTATCAACGAAAGCATGGAATTCTTTAAACTTGTCCAACACTTAGTCCTTTCTCTATAGTGCATAAACCCAAAGCTTCTTGGAACAATCATCAATAAAAGTAACAAAGTAAAGTGCACCACTAAAAGACTTTACCTTCAATGGGCCACAAACATCATAATGCACCAATTCAAGCAACTCTGACTTCCTGGAAGGAAGATGCTTCTTGAAGGATACTCTGGTTTGTTTACCAGCCATGCAGTGAGAACATTTCTCCAACTCTACACTCTTCAATCCTAAGAGAACATCCTTTTTAACCAAGCAGTTAAGTCCTTTTTCACTGATATGCCCAAGCCTTCTATGCCACAAAGATGACTCCATATACACAACATTCACACTATCTTTAGCAACCAAAGCTTTTGTCCAGTAAAGCTTAGAGTTTTTCTCCCCTTTAGCCACAATCAAGTTACCTTTCGTGAGTTTCTACTTTCCAAAACCAAAGTGGTTATCAAATCCACCATCATCAAGTACCTACACAGAAATCAAGTTAAAGCGAACATCTGGAGCATGTTTAACTCCTCTAAGCAATAATTGCATTCCCATGTTGGTTTGCAAGTGAACATCACCAATACCAATAACCTTAGACACTCCATCATTACCCATCTTCAATACTCCAAAATCACCAGGTGTATAAGATGTGAAGAACTCCTTCCTGGATGTAACATGCAGTGTAGCACCACTATCAATTATCCACATGCTCTCATCAGATACAAGATTAATAGTGTCATAATCACGAAGACAAACAAGGTCACCACATGTAGTAGTAGTAACACGATCACCATCATCGATATCTTTTTCTCTTTGCTTACCCTTTTTGTCTTTGCTCTCTTTCTTCAACAAAAAACAGTTCTTCTTTATATGCCATGTTTTGTGACAATAGTGACACTCCACATTCTTATACCAAGACTTGGACTTGTTCCTGCTTTTATCTCTACCACTATTTTGTTTTTTCTTCTAGCTTCTCCCCCTATTCTCTGTAATAAGCATTTCTGAATGAGATGAAATACCCTGTGTCTTCCTTCTCATCTCCTCATTAAGAGCACACTCTTTGCCATTGGCAAAGAAATATCACCATTAGGGGTAGTACTTATCATGGAAACCCGAAATGTCTCCCATGAATCCAGTAAAGAGTTTAACAGGAATAAACCCAATAGATCATCATCAAATTTTATACCCACTCATGCTAATTGATCATAGTGTCCTTGAAATTCACTCAAGTGATTTGAAACAGGATTTCCTTCCTTGTACTTCAACTCCAAAAAATTTTTCAGCAAGTACAATTTATTAGTCCCTGACTTAAAGGCATACAAGGACTCAAGCTTATCCCATAGGATTCTCGCATGTGTCTCATTAGCAACAAAATTATAAACATTATCATCAACAAACTGCCTGATAAATCCACATACTTGTTGATGTTCAAAATCCCATTCTTCATCTGACTTAGATTTCGGCTTATTGGAAGCAAAAATAGGAAGATGAAATTTTTTCACAAATAACAAGTCCTTCATTTTGCCTTTCCATAGGTGATAATTTTCTCCATTCAAAGGAATCAATTTTTTATGTGCCTCCATCATTCATGCAAACTAAACAGTCCCTTAACCAAAGAGCTCTAATGCCACTCTGATGGGGGAAAGGGCCAAAACATATAACAACTTAGGAAAGAGTAATAACGCAGCGGAAATTCAATCTCCCTTCTTGCGAGAATCTGTGAGGAGCACCAAACAAATAGAACAAAAATAGAATCCAAAAGCATAAAGAGACAACAACAATTTTTAAGGTGGAAAACCCCTCAATGCAAGGGTAAAAACCACGAGTCGTCCAGACCAAAGAAAAATCCACTATGATCAATAATAGGGTACAAAAAAGTCTCCAATAATAACACCAAATGGTATGTTCAATAAGCCAATTTAAATAAGCACAAATGCTTACAAATGAGAACAAAGAAGATGAAAATTCTCCAAAACAAGACTGCTGGTGCGAGACCGATTTCTCCCAATCTAAACCTCCGATTGATGATCCGAACGGTTATAATGAAGAACCATATGTCTGGAACCTACTGTCCAAAAATCACCTCGATCCAACGGTGAAGGATTTCACAGCGACGAAAACACCAGTGCAAGTTTAGGGTTATGCGGAAATGACTTTTTCTCTTTCTTTTTCTCTCACTTGGCTTTTGTTTCTCTTCAAATGACTCTTATGTGCCCTACTAATCTGACCCATTTCAATTTAACCTAGTGAGACCTAAAGGTCTACATTATTTAGACTTATTTTTTACATAGGAAGGAAACCCAATAGCCCAACACGTCTTGATATTATTTGTGTTGTTTTAAATAGAACGTGCATAATAAAATATTTAAATCATTTAATGTGATTTCAAAACATTGTATTGAAAAAACATTATATTATAAGTTTTGATGTTACACCTTATCTTCATTTTTCTATAAAAAGCGGGTCAGTGGTGCAATGGACTACCTACATTCTTTTGAGTCTTGGAAGTGATTAAAGCATTGAGTGGAATTTTTTTTTTTGCAAATTTTTTAAAACATTATACAAATGGATAAATTATAAAATAATTACGGTCAGTGGATAAGTTATAAAAGATTCTAACTATTCAGAATCTAAGTGTGTGTTTAAGATTTATATTAATAAAAATAGGAAAGTAAAACATTATATAAATAAAGATCTATAAATTCATCATATTAAATTTTTAAATTGAAAATAATGTTAATATTTAAGTTTTTTATATTGATAGAAATAGAAAGTATAATAAATATCTTTATATTAAGATTTTAAATTGAAAGGACGGTCAATCTTTTATATAATAAACTCAGGTCTTATTAGTTATATTTCCTCGTTAATGATAGACTTCTTTGCTTAAAATGAATGTCTGAGAAATAGAAGAAAGAATCTAAATATCATATTAGATAAAAATAAAAAATACAATAAAAATCATAAATTAATTACTTAACAACGTATAACCTGATACAACTTTAGATTTTTTTTTTGAAACAGAAATATTGACTATTTTAAATATAAATTTATATGAAGGTTAACGATTGTTTATCATATTAAAAAGTCGCGAACCCGAAATAAATATCACAATAAATCTTGAAAGTGTATGACTTCTTAAGATGAAGTCGTTACATCCTCCGTAACTTAACCGTACTTATTTCGCAATATCCATTTACTTAAAAAGGTGAAATAATTAATTTGGGGGGTGTGCAAGGAAACTCCGGCATTTCAGATGTAAAAAGCCTGAGATTGCAGAAGCTCCCAGGTGAAGGGGGAAACGCAAACCGACCTGAGAAAGACACCACCACAGATCTGTTGGTGCAATAGGAGGACGCAGCATCGACACCCAAAACGGACGCAAACTTGCCCAGGTGCGTTCTGCATAAATCACGACCCAGAAACAAGCAAATTCAGTGTTGTTTTTTATTTTTATTTTTTTCTTGTATCAAACCGAACTCGCTGAACCGGCTCCAAAACCGTTTTTTGATCGACTTCACACGAGCCCACTGAAAATGAAACGATTATACGTGCGATATATTTAGGTTAGAGGATGTGGAGTTGGCTCGCAAGTTTGATAACTGGGCTTATGTTAACAGTTAGAAATTATCTTGGGTAGTCGTTGTAATTTGTAGAACAATGTTGTCTTGAACCCGTTTGGAGCTGATTGTTTTGAATGTTACTAGAAATGTACGATGTTGAATTGATCTTCTACTGAACGTATGCTGAAGCCATGGAAAAATGTCCAATTTGTTTACTAGTTTTATTTATTTATTTGTTTATTTTTTCTATATGACACATTTTATTCCTAGAAAACCATTATACATTTTTTTTAAAGAAATAAATTCCTATATGTTCTGTTTGGTAACTTGTTCTTTTGATCCTATTAAATTTCTAGCATATGCTGATTTATGGTGAACTCAACAGGGACACCTTGTTGAAAGAGAGGTTGCACATTACTGCAATCTGCACTGACAGTAGCACTTTCCATTATCTGAAACTAATCCTGCTGTTTGATGCTTATTCAGAAGGTAATTGATACTGTTTTTAATTTATCACAATTGGGCAGTGTTCTCCGGCAATCGTTAAACAATAACAATGATTAGTTCTGCCAGAAATGTCTTTTAAGATGATTAAATGGATGATAGATATGTTTAGAGTTAAGGCTTTCTCCTCCTGGGTATTCTTTTTGAAACGTTACAGCTACTCATGATTTCAAGCTCTTTTTTTTAGTTATTGCTCGATTCTCTTGTTGCCTGCAATATTTTGTTGCTTCACCTTTTTTTCCTGAAACCAAGGCAAACCTCGCATAATTCACCATGGCTAGCTTGAAAATGCACCCGACATTGTAGACAACTATCCATGTCTACAAAGGGTGACATGAATACTGATATGTGTGAACTGGGGGACATTGTACCCTGTACATTTTGTTATGAATAAAGATCGGGTCAATTGTTTTTTCGGCTGAAAATTTGTATATTCAGACAGCTACTATTATGTATTTTCTCTTCCATATCTCTCTCCGTCTTAGTTTGCTGTTCTGCTGCTGTTGTATGAAAATCATGTGGTGATTCTGGTAAGAGGAAAACAAATTATATTGATCTTATTTAATGAAGGCGTCTGGATTTTCCAAAAAGAAATCATACTGAGAAGTTGGGTCAAAAAGTTGAAAATTGAAATTGAAGAGCTGTATGTTGTAGAGATAACATGTGATACTGCTGCTAAAACGAGGACCCAATTAGCTGAAGGAACAAATATAGTTGTGTTGGTAGTATATATATATATATATATATATATATATATATATATATATATATATATATATATATATATATATATATATATATATATATATATATATATATATATATATATATATATATATATATATATATATATATATATATATATATATATATATTGGGCTAATCCACATAACTAGTAAAGTCATTTTCTAATTTTTTTTATTATATTTTTATATCCTGCTTTTTGCTTAGAAAAACTGGGTAGGGTTCTTATTCATAGTATGTGCCCTTTCTGTCTCCCTTTAAGGCATGATACCATAAATTATTTTGACCTTTTGGCCTTTAACTTTTACCAATAGAAATAATATTTTGAGATGGTATAATGAGTTCTATTAAAAAAAACAGTGATGGTTATTATTCCTAACGAGGACTCAAGTAGAGATCAGTGAGTACACACTACTACAGACCCATTTTTAATGTTTTCAAAATATATGTTGGGTATTGGTTATGCTTGCATGTATACCTTAATGTACTTGCAAGAAAATGGAGAAAACAAACAACTGCTTCCGCTCTTTAACATATACTGGTTCCATGATACTAATTAGCTTAAGTTACACTACACGCACAATTAACACATGAAAGTAAACAGGCTTGCAGCTTGCACTTGGTACTGTGCAACACTGCTGTACGTGAATGTATATGGTGGATTTTCATTACAAATGACATTTGCCAACTGCTTTTCATTACACAACATTATTAAATTGTACTATTTTGAATTTTCTGTAAATACTTATGAATGTAATTGTGGTTTATATTTTTAAATTTTTAACCTGATCCAAAAGAAAGCATTTTTTAATTCAAACTTATTTCTTGAGAAATGATATGTAAAATCACATTTCTAGGTAAGTTTTTTTATATGATTATAACCAAATGTAAACTTCTGCTTAACATAAAACCTCTATAAATGTGACTTTTTCTTTATATAATTTACAATCTGCTTTTGTAAGTTTAAGCAAATGAGCCCTGAATTTGTAGGCATTGCATGTTTGAAATGGCTATGTCACTGTGGAGAAGTCGCACTGCTTCATCAACACTCAACTTGTTAGCCAATACTCTTCGCGGATTCTCTTCTGGTACATTCGTTTCTCCTTTAATACTCAGCAATAAGAACATTAATTTCGTAGTATTTTGTAGCAAATGGAACAAGACGAGGAAAATATTGGAAAGAAGTCTCTGTTGCTTGGGGTTTCTTTTTATGACTGCTCTTCAGTTTAGTTCCACAGCTTTGCACAAATGACTTGATTGCTTTACACCCTAACCTTATTCTAATAAAGCCTTAGTCTTTTCAATGCTGTTTAATGGTGGCTTACGAAATCATTCATCTTAATAAACACTGTCAAATCAAGCAATGGCCTTGTTCATGCTCTACTTCAAGATAATGTTGTTTAAGGTAGCATTGGGTACACTAACCAAAGAAAATTTATATGGGTTGCGTTTTAAAATTAAAGAAAACGGAAAGTGGGGTTTGAAATTTGTACATTTTATTTGGCCTATGGGCTAAATGCTATGCAAAATGGAAACTATGGCTTCTATGCTACCCCTGATTGCTTCTTTCTCCATCGTTTAGTCACATGTACTTGTTCTGCCTTTTCTCAGAGGTGACAAACACTAGCGCTCAAAGAACGCGAGAGAGTATGATGAATCAAATGGTGTATTCTGACATAAACTCACGAATTGGGAGTTGCATGCCACTGTCTGCAATGCGAATTGGAACAATCATTCACAACATTGAGTTGAACCCAGGGCAAGGTGGCAAGCTTGTCCGAGCTGCAGGAACCAGTGCAAAGATCTTGAAAGAGCCCACATCAGCATACTGTTTGATCCAGATGCCCTCTGGTGTTAAAAAGTTAATTGATTCTAGGTGTAGGGCCACCATTGGTGTTGTGTCTAATCCAAGTCATGGAGATCGGAAGCTTAGGAAGGCTGGTCACAGCCGATGGCTTGGTCGACGACCCGTTGTTCGAGGAGTGGCAATGAATCCGGTAGATCATCCTCATGGAGGAGGAGAGGGTAAAAGCAAGAGTAGTGGAAAATGGGGGAAAGGATCTCGCACTCCTTGGGGCAAGCCAACGAAGGGTGGCTATAAGACAGGACCCTTGAAGCGCAGAAGGTAGTGGTAGTATATACAACATTCACTACCAGCTGCTTCTGATGCTTAACATGCTTGTAATAATTTTGGAAACTGTTAGAAAATTCATGGAACTGATTAGATTCAGTCAAACTGTGCATGTTATAGGTTCAAATTTTGTTGTTGCTTAAGTAAAATGTTTTTGCATTTTCTCTGAACTAGTCTTGCATTCAGCTTACACCCTCCATTGTTCACACTGAGTTTTTCTTGACTGCCTATT